>NC_089589.1:17351640-17651640 GCF_019320115.1 Miscanthus floridulus | reverse complement strand
GTATGCGTTTTGTGTGATGCTAAATGCCTGTGTGCTGTCTCATGTATTATATATGAGTTTTGCGTGTTTGCTTTTGAAGGAAAGCAACAAACAAAAAAAATAGCAAATTTCCCAGCTTTGCCGAGTGCCAACACTGGACAAAGAAGTCTTTGCCGAGTGCCAGGGGTGTGGCACTCGGCAAAGCTGGAAAAAAATGCTGCAAAAACAGCCACTTCCCCAGTTTTGCCGAGTGCCACAGCCTGGCACTCGGCAAAGAGGTCAATTTTGCCGAGTGTCAGGTGGTACCACTCGGCAAAGACTATTTTTAAAAAGATTTTTTTAAAAAAATGGTTTCTTTGCCGAGTGCTGAGCCCTGGCTCTCGGCAAAGCCGGCGTCAAATGTTGACGGCAGTTATTTTTTTGCCGAGTGCGGGCTTGGCACTCGGCAAAGACTTTGCCGAGTGTCGATTTTTGGCACTCGGCAAAGAAATTTTTGCCGATAAAATATTTGCCGAGAGACCTTTGGCGAGTGCGGCACTCGGCAAAGCCTTTGCCGAGTGCTTGGCTGGCTTTGCCGAGTGCCCCCAGCACTCGGCAAAGAGGGCGTCTGCAGTGGTGTTAGGCCACTCATCAAGTCCTTTCACAATAACAATAGCCTTGTTAGCAATAATGCAGACATTTATGATGCTGATAAATGATGACAGTGTATCTGTGTTAGATTCTCGCGACGCCATATCTCAGGAGATTGCATGACAACAATATTTGGTTTCAAGTTGCCTAGGCCCATTATCTGAACAATGCTGCTGAAACCGTCAGATATTGAGCTCAGCGACACCCTCACAATGCTTACAGTCGTCACTAAGTTGACGATAAGCTGTATTTGCTTCCTCAGCTGATTATTCATGGTAATCACCATCAATGACTGAGACAAAAATCGACATGCCACGGCCCTTTTTCTTCATGCAATTGGCAAAATCTGCAAGTTTTGGATGGCACGTGTTACATTTTTTTGGAAGCTTACCCCAAGGGCAGCAAAATATAAGAGAATGGGGTACCAATTTTTTGGATGCACGTTATTTGCTGCACGAAAATAATGATAGTTATATAACATGGAGCTAGTACAACAACGATTTCTCTTGGTGGTGGCCATTTTTTCAGTGGAGGTTCGTAATGTATAGGAGCCACTAGAAACAAAACTGTGGGTCTAGGTCATGAACCGCCAATGTAAATTCATTTTTACTGGCTATTTTCTTAAGATTACCGCTAGTAAAAATATATGATTTCTACTGGCGGTAGCCTTAAGAAAACAACCAGTAAAAATATATTTATAGTGGCGGTTTTCATAACCTAGCGCCACTACAAATAATTTGAAATTAATTTTTTGAGTTTTTCAAATGATCTCAGATGGAGAAATGGTCTAAATAAAAATTGTAGGATTAAAAAAGATCTACAACTTTGTAGTTGACAACTTTTTCATTTAAAATCATTTAGGATGCATAAATTTTGTTTTAACATTAATAATTTTAAAATTTATATTTTTTTTGAATTTCTCAAATGGCCTCCGATGGGAAAACGATCAAAATGCAAGTTTTAGATCTCGACGAGATTTAAAAGTTTGTAGTTGAAACTTTTTTTCATTTGAATCCATTTAGGACTTTAAATCTCAATTTTAAAATCTACGGTAGTGAATACTAATGGAGTATATTTCTGCTCTTTAGTCACAAAAAGTGACTTTGGGGTGCAATGGTAAGGGGCGTAACGTATGAGGCTTGAGGGTGCTGAGTTCGAATGAAAACAATCAGAACCGTGTACGGATGCCTTGTGCGCCAGCCTCCTCAAATAAAAAAATTTGCTATTTTTAGGCCAATTTGTAATTTTTGAAAATAATTTGTAGTGGCGGTTTTCTTAAGAAAACAGCCAGTGTAAATCAATTGTAGTGGTGGTTCTCTAGAAGACGCCTGTGAACTTCACGATTTTCACTGGCCTTTAGGCACTAGCGGTTGATACAAACGCCAATAAAAATACGTTTAGAACCGCCAGTACTAATGTTCTGTGTACTAGTGCACTTGTAGCTCAGCTAAATAATGTTTATTTTCCATGTAAAAATATTCTACCTCCGGGTGATCGGAGGCTTCGCAGAGCCAGTTGAAAGTATGCAGTTTTAAATCCATCTCCCCAGTCACCAGCCTTTCCTTTTAAGCTGACGTAGTAGTAGATAAGGCTTGAGAGGTTAGGGAGACCACGGTAAAAGTCCATGAGATCATAAACATGATAACTGTATATTAAGGGGAAAATTATTTGTCATTAAACTCAAATTGAAGAAAAAAATGATAAACAGTTCCATGAACATAAATTTCAAATTCTGTACACTTGTTTTCTGATTCAGTCTTCAATCACAGGCTTCTAAAGATGTTATTGCAATATTATTTACGGATTTACAGATTATAAAATGTAGACATACATTTTCGATAAAATTTGGTCACAAAAAAATTTATAGGAATGAAGAAGCATACCAATACATTGAGATGCACCGATCAGCGAAAGGACCCAGTGGTGTATCTTCCAACGAGGGCGCCAGCTAGTAATAATATTTGATTAGCCATAATATCCGTGTATGGTTTAGGGTTTAGGGTTGGGAGTGATTAACTTGAGATTGCAAAATGATGCGTTGTTACTCAAGCAACTCCACAAATTCTACAACAAAGAGGATGTGCCTTGGGTGAGATTGGTTTGGGATACCTATTACACGGACAAAGCCACACACACTTGCAGAGAGCTCGGCTCCTTCTGGTGGCGCGATGTGATGAGACTCAATGGCATCTATCGAAGGATTGCTAGGTGCACTCTAGGAGATGGCTCCACGATCACTTTCTGGGAGGATCTATGGCTGGATTCAGTGCTTGCTGTCCAATTAATCACTACCGGGAACACTACTGGACGCAGGGTCTTTGCCGAGGGCCTGAAGCCCTCGGCAAAGGCTCTTCAGCCGTCGGCGAAGGATTTGCCGAGGGCAGCCCTCGGTGAAGAACCCTCGGGAAAAAAAACGTCGGCGAAGGACTCTTTGCCGAGGGCCTTTTTTCGGGCACTCGGCATAGTATTTGCCGAGGGCTAACGGCGGCCCTCGGCAAAGTAAAGTAGTCGTTAGGTTCGCGGTTATTTTCCACGGTGTCTTTGCCGAGGGCTGACATAGAGGCCCTCGGCAAAGAGCTATTTTCTTTTTTTTTCTCGGAATTTCTTTGCCGAGAGCTATATCGAAGGCCCTCGGCAAAGACCTACGTTTTTATTTTTGTCTCGGAATTTCTTTACCGAGGGCTGTGTTCAAAACCCTCGGCAAAGACCTACTTTTTAATTTTTCCTGGGAATTTCTTTGCCGAGGGCTATGGTTAAGGCCCTCGGCAAAGACCTGTTTTTAATTTTTCCTGGGATTTTCTTTGCCGAGGGCTATGGTCAAGGCCCTCGGCAAAGACCAGTGAAAATTTTCAACATTCCACCTGTTTCTTGCTTTCCATGCAGACAAAAATATATATATATATATTCAACAGCAGAAATATCCCACAAATATCACAATCATCACATATATCTCACAAATATCACATATATCTCACAGATATCACATGTATCATCACAAGTCCAAATTCAACAATTCCATAAGTCCACAATCTAACTCAAGTGTCAAGTCCACAAGTTCAAATCCGACTGAGGCTGGCCAACCTCTCCAACCGTCTGGCCTCTGCGTCACCAACCTTCCCAACCGTCTGGCCTCTGCGTCGAGGGTGGTATAACGAAGCCTCCAGAATCAGGTGACGCACGAGGGGGGTTATTGGAACCCGCCGACTGAGGCTGCACAAACAATTATATGCTTATGTGAGATTGCAGTAATTATTCTAGGACTACAGTTTTAGTATTTAGACAAAAACCTATCAAATTTTTTATAGCTAGTGTTGTCTGGGTTTCTATGTCATACAAGCAAATCAGTAGCTAGTGTTCTCTGGGTTTCTATGTCACACAAGCGAGAAGTGAACTTTAACGCTTACAGGAGTAGCTGCAAACGCGTGCGGCACCTGAGGCGGAGGAGCTGACATCTGCACAGGCACACCCGTCTTCTGCCCAAGAGCTTGCATGATTCGCATCATTTCTGCAATCCTGACCTCCTGGGCCTCCCGAGCGGCCTGCTCAGCCTCCAGCCGAGCAGTGAGGGCCGTGATCTGCGCCGTCTTCTCGTTGTTCTGGGCCTGCAATATTGCACTCCAATATTTTAGTAATGCAAAACTAACTCAAGTGTGAGAATATTAATTTACGACGAGTAAAACAAGAATTACCTCGAGCGCATCGACCCGCTGCAGTGTCGGAGTAGGCCGTGAGCGTATGGGCTGGCTGGAACTCGTGCTCTGTGCTCGGAGCTGGCTCAGAGTGGGAACAGTGGTGGGGTCGATGGCGGCGTTCGCAATCCACGTCCGGCCGTGCTTCCTGCCGCCACCGAGCCTCATGATGGCCTCGGCATCAATGGGCTCGGTGCGGACGTCGTACTCTGGCCCATGCCGCTGCTGTACCGCCGACGTGTACTCCTGGACTTTAGTGTACACGTTAGGGTCGGAGTATGCCTCGCGAGGGGCAGCCGGGTCCCAGGTGACGTCGCCGGCCACCCTGGTCTGGTGGGACATAGCCCATGCCGTGAACATCGAGACATCCTCGTCCGGGTGCGCAGCCTCCTGCGAGAAAGGCGGCAGGTGGTGAGCAATCAGGCATACGTTAAGCGTGAAACTAAATAGAAGAAAAATCACTTACATATGCCGATTTGAATCCGGGGAGACTCCTGCTGCCTTGATGGTGAGTGGCAGCTGGCCTGAGCATACGCAGTGCCCGCTGAGACTCGTGCTTCTCTATGTAGGCCGGCGTGAACCACCTAGCCACGATCATTGTCCAGGCGTCGGCATGCGCTCGGCACCACTAGGGAATCACCTACATGTCAACGAGTGTTTGACATATATGAAGATGAAATTGAACATATTTAATTCAAAAACAAAACAATATCAATGTTATTCATGTACCTCAAGGTACTGCTCCTGGGTCAGCGTCATCTGTCGAGCCTCCCTCTTGGTGACTGTCATTCTACGAGCCGACGCGTAGTAGTCTATGTGGGCCTGGACGCGCGCCTCGTGAAACATGTCGGTGACATACTTCCTACAGGCTGCATGCGCCACACGATCAGCGAGGCCCTCGGTTCCTTCTTCGGCCCTGAAAAACCTCTGCATAAAAGATGATATATCCAATCGTTATTTGAAAAAAATAGAATTCAATGTGAAGGATTGATTAATGTTGTGCGAGAGGAACTTACCCAAAACTCAGCAAGTATCCGCTCCTGCTTGTTGCGGTACTGGTCGTCCTCGCCCAGGGTGTACCTCTCCCACGTGTAGGCTGGCTCTCGGGCCTCCGACGGCAACTCCACAATGCCGGGGAACCACTTCCAACACAACACACCCAAGACGATCGCGGGAGAGCGCAGAGGAGTACCTGACAACACCTCCCAAGCCCTACACAAGTAAGAAGAAAATTTATCAGTTTCTCTTTCGATTTCAAACATATCATATGAAGTAGTTGTGATATCATTTATATTTACTTACTTGGGCGGCATAGGGCGAAGCACTAGACGGTTCTGAGGAAGCGGAAACGAAGGGAGCGTCGCCGGGCCTCGCTGGTAGACACCCGACGCCTCGCCTCCCTCGTCCTCGGGCGCCGCACCCTGCTCCTCCTCCTCCTCCGTCGGTGGCACGGGCTCAGGGGGCTGAGTCCGCTGCCTCCTACCACTGCCTCCTGTCGTCTGCCTCCCCCTCCTCCCGCGGCCTCTTGCCGTTGTCCCTCGTCCTCCCGCTGCCTCCTGCAACTGTCCCTTGCCTGCCTCCCCCTCCTCCGGCGGCCTCCTCGCGTAAGCCGAGGGTGTGTCACGTCGTGGCCGGCTACTCGCCATCTTTGATCAATCACCTGCACGCACGAAGAATGAACAAGACTTGTTAGTACACATATTAGAGACTGAAAATAAATAAACAAAATATAAATGAAAATAAATAAACAAGACATAGTATTACATGTATTACGAATAATCTTCATGATTGGGATTATAGGTCTCGTCATCACTGTCAACATTATCCAAATAGGCAACACTATCCGAGGGTTCTATGTTATCGTCCTCGTCACTTGCTACAAGTAATCGCTCAAGCATTTGTATGTCCTTGGCATTTTGCACCACATCTCCATCGTCCTCGTCATCAACTGTTTCGTTGTCTACTTCCATTTCGAGGGCCTCGGGTAGGACTATCTGAAGCGTCCCCGGTAGCCCATCTTCCTGATAGAACTCTCCATCATATGTGTTTGTGTTAAAGTTGTAATCGTCATCGTTAGGGGTTGGTAGTTTGCTGTGTGGAGAAACCTGGTGCACAATAGCCCAACCCTGAAGCTCCTGTTTGGCTTGGTTGGCATATCTCGTGTAATACACCTGCACGGCCTGTTGAGCCACAATGTAGATGTCTTTTCCCGGATAAACGGAATCTTCTCGCACCTCGACTAGCCCAAGATGAGGGGTCAGTCTCGTTTCGCGAGGATTGAACCAATGGCATTTGAACATGACAGGTTTAAGAGGTTTGTCACCATCAAATTCGCAGTTTCCTCGGTCATGAAAAGTCGTTGGATCCTCGCTATGAAAGGAAGGTGACGTAAGACTCTCGTGGGGATCGTAAGCTGCACCTTTTGGCCATCACCAGATACTACCTCTAGGTATCTGGAGGATCCACACTTCGGACAGTACTTTGCATGCTCGTGTTCTTTCCAAAATAGGACACACCCTTTTGGACAACAATGTACCTTATCATATGGCATCTTGAGCGCACGAAGGAGTTTTTCTGACTCGTACAAGTTGGGGGGCAGAATGTGGTTCTTCGGTAGCATGGTGCCAAACACAGTCAACATCTTATCGAAGCCTTCTCGACTCAGGTTTAACTCGGCCTTCAGCCCCATCACACGCCCAATGGCATCCAGCTGAGAAATATTTGTATGCTCGTGAAGGGGTTTAGACGCCGAGTCCAACATTTTGTAGAAGGCTTCTACGTTTGCCTCCATCTCCTCCTTGTCACGTCCTTCAGCGAACTGAGCTTGGTGAGCGTCATCTATCATGTCTGCTACCCCAGCATCATCATCAAAAGGCTCGAGACGTGGTCTCACCACCTCCTCTCTGATACGATCGGCTTCACCATGGTAGATCCACCGGTGGTAGCCCGGCGTATAACCATGGTACACAAGATGTTTACCCATGGCCTGCTTGTCCACCCTTCTCCTGTTGTCACAGTGGCTGCACAGACACCAAACTAGAGAATGCCCTTTAGCTACACCCTCGCCAAATGCATGTTTCAAGAAGTCATCTGTCCTCTTCACCCAATCCACGTCGTAATCGTTTCGACTTCTTCGCCCCGTGTACATCCACTGACGGTCCTCCATCCTTTGACAAATACATCACCGAGTAACGTAACCATCAACTGCACCTAGCCAGTGTTCCTACTGTCTAATAGGTGAGGATAGATCCTAATCCCACCCGCGTATGCGTAGATGAGGTCAGTTTCCATGCTCCGCTCCTATCCGAGACAGAATTTCGGCAGCACCTCTCCGATGTTCTCCCAATACACGTCCTGCAAAGAAGTTTGTGTATTCGGAGAACAATGGGGAGGTGCTGCCGAAATTCTGGCTCGGATCGGAGCGGAGCATGGAAACTGACCTCATCTACGCATACGCGGGCTGTCCAAAAAACATGGACAATCCGAAACAGATACGGTCAGATACACACAGTGATCTGCATGCCTCCAACCGTATCTCTTTCGGACGGGAGACGCCTAACTGGTTTACGCAGTCTACGACAAAGATACAGGAGTAGAGGTTGTTTATACCTAAGGTGGCGGTGGAGACAGGGTAGTGGGGCAGTGGCGAGTCGGGGCAGTGGAGAGTCGCAGCGCCGACGAGGACAATCGACTACTCTGAAGCTCCTTTGACGTCCTTTGCTCTGCAAAAAAAAGGGTATAAGTTAAAAATTTCGGCAGAACCTCCCCTGTACGGGGAGGTTTCCAAAACCTGCAAAAAAAATCGGCTCGATGGCCAACACCCACATTCACGGCACAAAGGCCGACACATCAACAATGGGAGGCACGAAGGCCATCCACATCAAAAAACGGCGCGATGGCCGACAACCCATGGTTTTACCTTCTACTCGACCGAGGGATGGGGAAGTGAAGGTGACGGCAAGGTCGTCCAGACGAGGCCGTTATCTAGAACCACCTGCATTGCATGCCCAAGTAATTGCTTCAAAACATGACCCGCTTAGACAGTGAATAAAACAAGTGCAACTGCAGAAAAGTACTGAACCAGTAAATCCTAAATTTACACGCTCTACTAGATCGATGCTGATTAATAATCAGTATGTACTTAGTAGCTTAATGATTAGTCAGTGGTGGGTCCACGACGACTAACTGTCAGTAGCCCTAACGGTGGAATCATTGCAAGGGGGCGACCTGCTAGCTAGCTCGGAGCAGAGGGCTCACATCACATGCACGGTTCCGGGGCTGCCTGGCATGCAAGACTGGCCACATGTGCAATGTGTTCATCAGCGTACTTTCATTTCGTTAATTATCATGCCAATAATCAAACACCTACTTGTAACGGTTAGCTAGATTAATCATGCATATATATAGAGTTGTACTGTTACAACTAATTAAGGTGCAGTTTTTTTTTATAATTTCAAAACATGATACAAACATAGACACGTACTTGTATAGATATACATACTGATGCACAACCGTTATATCCTGTAAGTATTCCGAAAGGACTGACATTGTGGTGGATATAACCGTAAACATCATGGTCTACCACTGAATGAAATGATAACGGCACCGAAACTCAGGTCAAGCTGATTAGGAGAGGAGGAAACGGGGGGGACTAGGGGTCGGAGAGGAGGCGGGGCGGCGGGCCTGGCGAGGTCGCGCATCTGAGGGCCGGGAGAGGCGGCGCGAGGATGCGACCTCGGGACGGCGTGCGCGGCGGACGGCGCGGCGCGGCGGCGCCAGGCGGAGTCGTGGCGGCGGAGGCGGGCAGGCGGCGTCCGGGCGGCCGGCGCGACGCGCCGGTGGCGTGGCGTGCGTGCGTTCGGGCGGGGCGTGGTGCGTGCGCGGCGGCGGGCGGATGACCAGCGGCTGGGCGGGCGCAGACTTGGGAATAAGGCGCCCGCCGGCCGTTCCCTCTTTTTTATATGGGGTCCCCCTCTTTGCCGGGGCCTAGATCCAGAGCCCTCGGCAAAGAGTTTTTATTTTTTTTTATTTAATTTCTTTGCCGAGGGCCAAAATCCAAGGCCCTCGGCAAAGATGTTTTCTTTTTATTTCCGCCGGCGCCATCCCGTTCAAAATATTTGCCGAGGGCCTGTACAACGGGCCCTCGGCAAAGAGTTTTATTTTTTTATTTCCAAATTCTTTGCCGAGGGCCTAACGCCGAGCCCTCGGCAAAGGCTGACGGCCGGTGCCGCCGTCACGCTCGGCCGAGGTCGCCGAGAGGCGGTACTGTGCCGACGGCCCGACCCTCGGCAAAGGTGGGCCTTTGCCGTGGGTCGTTGATTGCCGAGGGTCCGGCCCTCGGCGAACGAGCCTTTGCCGAGGGCTAAGCTTCGCCGAGGGCGGCCCTCGGCAAAGAAAGGATTTACCGAGTGCCCGAAATAAGGCCCTCGGCAAAGTCTTTTGCCCTCGGCAACGTTGCTGTTTCCAGTAGTGGAAAACGTCCTTTGCCGAGATCCTATATTTTTGCCGAGAGCAAAAACGCGGGCTCTCGACAAAGAAAACGTTTGCCGAGAGCGGCTCTCAGCAAACATCGGCTGTCGGCAAGTGACAGGATCGCCGTGGGCCTGCATCTCGGCAAGCAACAGCTCTCGGCGAAGTGGGCCGTTTTGCCGAGAGCCGCTCTCGGCAAAAAATGCCTATCGGCAAAACGGTCCTTTGCCGTAGGCCGCGCTCTCGGCAAAATAAGGCTCTCGGCAAAACATTGCCGCGGGCCCATAGCCGTAACCTGCCCTGACGGCGTCACCGCTTTGCCGAGAGCCCCTCCGTTACTACTCTCGGCAAACCTCTTTGCCGAGAGCTGCTCTCGGCAAAAATTTGCTGAGAGCCCCTCCCAGGCTCTCGGCAAATGTGGTTTCTATATTTCATGTGTATGTGTTTCTCTTCTCCTAACTCTCTCCAATTAAATAATTTTTTCTTTCATATGCTCCAAACTTTTTTCTCTACAGACATACTACAGGTTGTACTCAATATTAAAATTTTGTGTATTTTTGTAATTATTTGCTATATATAATTAATTGCATTTCTATGAGTTTTTTTAATCGATTAAAATTTGAACAGCGATTGATTTAAACACGGGAAAAAATTAAGTAGAAAATGATATTCATGCTATTTATGCATTATTGAGGGCAAATAACATCTTGTTGACGTTTTTTTCACCTTTTATTTTACGAATCGAAGACCACGAACATATGTCGCCCAACGATTTAAAAATTCTTAAAAAAGGAAACGAAGTCGGAAAATTGTGATATTTGCAATGAAGTCATGGTATCACACTTGGAGGCTGTGGTAAAAAATTAAAAATGTTTCGCACAAGTGGTTGCGTATGATTCTTATAATCTGAGACATCTCCGAATAAGTTTTATAAAGTTGAGAAGGAGTCATTAGGATTTTCAAACAATGTCACGGTCGAATTAGTTTTGGAGTTCCAAACTTTTTGTATAGCCATTAGAGAGCATAAGTTGTAACGCGGCAAAAATTCGTATTTTTCCGGAGCCGTTTGTTGTTTATTAAATTTTTTTTGGATTTGATTTGCCGAGAGCTTCAGGGGATTGCTCTCGGCAAAGACTCTTTGCCGAGAGCAACTAGTCCCGCTCTCGGCGCAGATTTCTTTTTTTTTACCTGGCCTGGATCAATTTTTTGCCGAGAGCTGGCTCTCGGCGAAGAGGTTTGCCGAGAGCTACTCTCGGCAAATAATAATTTTTATTTTTTTATATTTTTTTGTGCAGTTAGCTAGTTAAAAAATTCGAACCGAATTTGAAAAAAAATAACTTTACCGAGAGCCGGATCTGGGGGCTCTCGGCAAAGGGGGAAGGTTTGCCGAGAGCCTCCCAGATCTGGCTCTCGGCAAAGTGGCTTCACCACTTAAACGTTTCGGCGCAGCCCCGCAAGCCGCGTGAACCGTTTCGGCCGCAGCCCCGCCGCCGCCGCAGCCCGCCACGCCCAGCCGCGCGCGCTGCCGCCGCCGCTCCGCCCAAGCCAGCCCACCCCATCCTGCTCCGTGCCTCCGTCACGCCAGGAGTCAAGGTTGCCGCCACCGCCGCCGCACGCCAGGCGCTCGCGTCTTCATCGTACCCTTCGTCAGGTCTTCGTCGGCCACCCAACAGGTATGCCCACCCCTTTCTCTTCCCTTTATGCTTTGTGAATTTGTATTCGCATCGAATCTAATTTCATTTCAGCATGCGGTTCTGCATCCATTGATCTGCTTTGATTTGAATGTCGTATGCTATGTATATAAAATGCAATTAAATTTAAATAACTATCATTATTATTAGAGGTAACTGTGAGGGTAAGATCTTTTGCTGCATGTCGTTTGCTTGACAGTAATGTAGTGTGGTTTTAAGCTCAGACATTTTGTTTATCTCAGATGTTTAAACTCAGATGACAGTTTCTCATATGTTTAAGCTCAGGCGAGAGTTACTAGTAGTTTCTTTTTCTTCCGTACTGATGATTCTTGGCTGCTATGGGCTGGTGATTGATATGGAATGATGAAACAGCTACTGAGCTGGCACCTGTGATGAAACATCTAAAGAATTTAATTAAAACTTCTTCCTCGTGCACAGTTGCAATGTATCATGTAGTAGTACTTTGTTTTCTTGTCAAATAAACTAAGTTATCTCCGTGAGCAAAAAGAGGCTAACTGGATTATAATGTTAAAAATAGAAATATCCAAATTTGTATTTCTTAAAAGGAGAATTCCTGCATTTACTAAATTACTGTGCATCCTAAATCCATTTGTCACATTGTTTGCTATAGACAAGCAAAGTGTCTGAAAATTATTTGCTGGTTGAAATGATGAGAAGGCAAAATAGGATTAACAGGGAATGTATTGCTTGTGAATTCAAACATGTACTGTTCCACGAGAAGCGAACTTGATTGAAATGATGCACAAACATATTTGCCAATTCCCTTTGTGCCACCAGATATGGCAGTGGAAATTGTGTAAGCTTTCTGGTCGAAGTCATACAATTTTCTAAGCTTGATAGTGTTTCTGAATGCTGAGAACGAAAAAATGATGGAACTGAATGAGATGGGAAAGATAAGTTTCTTATCAGCTTGATAGTAGTAGTTATAGTAGTTAGAGTAGTAGTAGTTGATAATTAAGCTGCATGTGGTTCCTTGATATATATGTGGTTGTCGGCCATCGTGCCGTGGTTTTCTTTCAGGTTTGGAAACCTCACCGTTCAGGGGAGATGCTGCCGAATTTTTGAGTTGACGTTATTTTGCCTCTTTCTTTCTTTTTGCAGGAGCCAAGTCGGAGTACCCCGGTGTCCCCAGGTCTGCCCGCACCGCGTCGCCTCGCCACTGCACCGACCCGCCACGGCCCCGCTAGCCTGACTTCACCGCCACCTAAGGTATAACCACTCTTTCTTTGTCCTGGTCATGTATCTCCACATAACCCAGTTAGGTGTCTCCCGTTCGAAAGAGATACGGTTAGAAATATGCAGATCTTTGCATATCAATAACCGTATCTGTTTCGAATTGTCCACATTTTTTGGACAGCCCGAGGATGCGCAGATGGTGTTAGTTTCCATGGTCTGCTCCGATCCGAGACAGAGTTTCGACAATACCTTCCTGTTGTTCTCCGGATACACGATCTCCCTGTCGGGACATATTGGCAATGGCAATGATGACATAGTTGTTCCTTTGGAAAGTGTTGAACATTTCGACATGGCTGATAGTGATGATGAGAGTTATGATCCAGCTAATCCCGATGGGGATGATTATTTCTAATACATGTAATATTATGTTATTTTTTAATTATGCTTTATTTATTTTGCATCTCTTTATAATAATGTCTTGTTTATGATCCATCTAATCCGATCTTATTGTTTATGTCTTGTAGGTGATTGTGCAAAGATGGCAGGCCGCAGAGCTTTGCGGGCGGTCAGGTCGCTTTACGACATGGGGGGCAGTACACCAGGGCCCTCAGGTGAAGCTGGGGGTCGGCACCACCTCAGGGGAGGAGGAGGAGGGCGGCCAGGAGGAGGCCTAGGGCGCCACCGCCTCAGCCTGCAGCAGCAGCAGCACCAGAGCCCGAGGAGGAGCGGGAGGAAGAGCAGGTGGACGAGTAGGCTCAGCAGGGAGAGGACGAGCTGGAGGCCAAGCAGGAGGCCGAGCAGCTGGACGAGCAGGAGGAGCGGGAGGATGAGCAGGAGGCCGAGGCAGGAGGTTCCAGTTCCACCGGAACCTCGGGTGTCTACCAACGAGGTCCGGCGAGCCTACCTGAGCGGCCGATACCTGAGGCTCTATGCCCGGTCATTCGACCCGTTGGGCAAAAGTACGTAACTTTTACATTTTTTCGCTCCTACATATGATAGAATCACAATGGAAACTAACAGTTTTTTCTTAATTACTTACGTAGGTCTTGGAAGGTCGTGGTCCTAGGTGCTCACAAAAGGTTGCCCAATGGCATCCTGGGTCTTCTCTACAGGGAACACTTCCCAGGCTTCGTTCGCTACGCCGAAGCTCTGGAGCCGGCCTACACGTACGAGCACTACGTCGCCGCCCCTGATGCGGAGGACGAGATGGGCCGCACGTACGAAAGCGTGGCGGAGCGGGTTATGTGCGAGTTTTGGGTAAGTCTTCCTCCCACTACTTTGCTCAATACATTGCATTCGCTAGAGTTTCTTGAACCAGTGTATTGATACATCTTTTCTATATGCAGGACTTCTTCAAATGCGCCGAGGGCTATGAGGCGAGGGCGGCCAAGGCATCGGCCAAATCTTTTAGATGTCGCATCTCAGACATGCATTACGAGGCGCGGCTCTAGGCCATCATCGATTACTATGCCGTCTACGAGCATCGGAAGGTAAAGAAAGAAGATGCAAGATTAATGCATCTGACCAAAGAGCAGTACCTGAAGGTAAATATACAACATCAATATTGATTTCTTCTGAGATTGGGTAGGCTTGAATTGTTCTTATATCTATCAATGTACTTGATGTCGTACAGGTGCCTCCTGGCTGGTGCGCCAATAAAACGCGGGCCTGGCAGATGATGGTCGACAGGTGGGTGAGTGGCAATTGGGCGGATAACCACACCGTCCTCTGAGAACGACGTTTGCTGATGCCAGGTGTATCACACCACCAGGGCAACCTTAACATCCACGAATTCGGGGCTAGATGGGTACGTGACTTGGTGTAGCTTCATTTATTCTTTCAGACGTGTATTCCTGCATGATTTATAATCGTCTTGTTGTTTTTCTCACAGTCGGCTGCACATCAAAACCAGCCATGCGGAGAGCTCAAGTCATGGGTTCTGGCCCACAAGGGCAAGGCAATAGACAACATCAACTGGAACCCGGACGACCCAGCTGAGTCGTTCACCAACGAGAGCATCCCCGAGCGCATCAGTCAGTACACCGAGGTGGCAAGGGGAGTCCATGGGGCAGACTGGGATCCGCACACCACGGACATTGACGGCGACATCGTCATGAGGGTGGGAGGAGGCAAGAAGCATGGGCGGTACCTCATCGGCAACAGCACGCTCGACCCGCACACCACTCCCACTCTCTCACAGGTCCGGACAAGCAGCACGAGCGGTAGCGTGCCCATACACCCAAGGCAGGACACTTCGACGCATCGTGTGGCAGCACTACAGGTTACTTCTGTTTTATTCATCGTTCATTGGTTTTACATTCCTCGAAATTGCTTGTAACAATGCGGTGAAAAATTATAGGCCTAGGTGCATGCGCTCGAGGAGCATAAGGCTAGGGTGGAGGAAGAGCGACAGAGGGAGCGGGAGGCCGAGCGACAGAGGTGGGAGGCCGAGCGGGCGAGGTTTGACACCTTGGCTCAGTACGTGGCAAGTCTTAGCGTCACGATGGGTCGTCCAGCGCCACTAGAGCTGTTCGCTCCTCCACCGCCTTACCCATACCCACCTTACTCATACGTGAGTTCAACTTCTCTAACAAAAGCTCTTTACTGTGCATGTCGGCTATCGTGTCGTTGATATGTGATGGGAGGCCTTCGTGCCATTGATATATATGTGTGCCGGCCATCGTGCCGTTGATATGTGGTGGGCGGCCATCGTGCCGTTGGTTTTCTTGCAGGTTTTGGAAACCCCACCGTGCAGGGGAGGTGCTGCCGAAATTTTGATGTGTCTAGGCTTAGATTACAATTTTATACCTAGTTCTGCAAATTTTGACTTGTCTACGCTTAGATTACAATTATATGCCTTAGTATTACTATAATTACTAATTTTTCTTCTCCTTTGTGCAGAATCAATCGGCGGGTTCGAATGATGTGCCTGAGCAGCCGTCGTCGGGAGGGTCGTGGCACCAACCGTATCCACAACTTCCGCCGCATCAGCAGCCGCCGGGAGGGTCGGGGTACCAGCCGTATCCACACCGTCCGCCGCCGCAGCAGCCGCCATCGGGAGGGTGGGAGCCTTGGGAGTGAGCCTATTGTTCTTCATCATGTATTAGCACTTTGTGACATGAACTTGTGTGAGATGAACTTAGCACTTTGAGATGGACATGTGTTGTTGGATTTGAGATGTTTAGATGGATTATAATGTGAGACATGTGATGTGGATGACATATTTGTGATATATGTGATGTGGATGATGTGTTATATTTGTGAAATATGTGTCGTTGAAGCTGGAAATATAAACAAAAAAAAAAAAAACTCTCTGGACTCTTTGCCGAGAGCCTGGCTCTCGGCAAATATGCCTCTTTGCCGAGAGCCTAGCTCTCGGCAAATCTTCCTCTTTGCCGAGAGCTTGGTGGTCGGCTCTCGGCAAACCTTTTTTTTTTAAACCACCTCGGCCGCAAATCTTTTTTTTTTACAATTCTTTGCCGACAGTCGCTCTCGGCAAAGAAGTTCTTTGCCGACAGTCGCTCTCGGCAAAGAAGCTGTCACACCGTTACCCGTCGCCTGGCCGTTACTAGGGCGCGCCAGTTTGCCGAGAGCTAGAGTTTGCCGAGAGCCTTGCCATTACTCTCGGTAAATGTTTTGCCGAGAGGGGCTCTCGGTAAAAAATCCTTTGCCGGTAGATGTTTTGCCGAAGGCTCTTTGCCGAGAGTTGCTCTCGGCAAATAGTTTGCCGAGCGTCAGATCGTCTTTGCCGAGAGCATTGGGCTCTCAGCAAAGGCCAGGAGTCCGGTAGTGAATACCCTAGGCTATTCTCCTATGCCAAAAACAAAACCATCTCAGTCCATGGTATGATGCTAGAAGAGGATCTAAGTGAAGGTTTTATGCTCCCTCTGTCTACACAGGCCCATGATGAGCTGCTGCACCTTCAGGACCGCTTGGTTCAGTTACAGTATGATGACACCGCGG
Source organism: Miscanthus floridulus (assembly GCF_019320115.1). Lineage (NCBI taxonomy): Eukaryota > Viridiplantae > Streptophyta > Magnoliopsida > Poales > Poaceae > Miscanthus > Miscanthus floridulus. Next base: position 17,635,022 of record NC_089589.1, on the reverse strand, counting down.
TAGATGCGTGGACCATGATCTGGGGCAATAAATATTCTTCTCGCCGGTTCTATTCATATGCCTTCAGTTGGGTTGAAACTCATCCATATTACAAAGTGCTTTGGAAGTCTCACTGCACCCCCGTGTCAAATTCTTTGCATGGCTGATACTAGTGGATCGTCTCAACACCAAGACAATGCTAAAAGAAGGAACCTAAATGTTCAAGATGACACTCTCTGTGTCATGTGTTGTGCCGGGATTGAGGAGGACATTGATCACCTGTTCTTTGAGTGCCCCTTTGCGGTACAGTGCTGGGCTTCGATAAACTTCAGCTGGGACACGTCTTTGCCGCTGCCAGAAAGATTTATAAGGGCGCGTGACGTACATGGCTTGGAATTCTTCACGGAAGCGTCTATTATAGCGGCTTGGGAGCTTTGGAAATTGCGCAACGACAAGATCTTCCAACGCCGGGATCCCACGCATAGTATTTGGCTAGCAAATTTTAAACATCAATATTTGTCTCAATCTGTTAGATTTAGGGATGATCTTAGGTCATCTTTTTGTTTTTGGCTTGATGCTTTTAGTTAACTCAGGTTTGTAACTATGTTAGCCTTTTTTAATATATATTAAAACCACTGTGGGGATCTCCCCCACAGTCTTTTGCGTCAAAAAAAATCCATGTATGGTTGTATCGTTGTTTATCATTACCCATCAAACATTTGATTCCTACCATGTTTTGAAGAAATGAACCTTGCATACTACACATAGACCATGTGGCCTTAATTCCTACCTAAAGTGCTTCAAGAGGTGAATACATGGTGAAAAAGAACATGTGGGAAATGTCATGCACATTTCGCGTCCAAAATAGCACAACATTCAAGAATTAACTCTAACACAAGTTCACAACTACAAAAAGGATTTGTAGCAACGTCTTCTTTTTCGTAGGGGCGGCTCTATATTCAGCCGCCGCTACAAATGGTTCCCAAATGAGCCGCCTCTACAAATCTATTTGTAGGGGCTGCTGGTGCTATTAGCCGCCCTACAAATGGCACTATAGTAAAAATTATGTACTGAAATTTAAAATTTTCAAACATTCTCGGATGAAGAAATGACCTAAACAAAAGCTGTAGATCTCAAAAAGTTATACAACTCTGTAGTTGACAATTTTTTCATTTGAAAACATTGTCGAGGAAAATTACGTTTGAATTTCTTAAATTTGAAAATTGAATTTTTAAATGATCTCGGATGGAGAAATGATTTAAACAAAAGTTGTAGATCTTCAAAAGTTATACAACTTTGTAGTTGACAACTTTTTCATTTGAAATCCTCTAGTAAGGATAACTACTTTTGACCTTTTTAAATTTAAAATTTGAATTTTTCAAACATCCTCGAATGGAGAAACAACCTGAACGAAAGTTATACAACTTTGTAGCCGACAATTTTATGATTTGAAATCATCTTGTCAAAGAAAACTATGTTTGATTTTCTCACATTTGAAATTCGAATTTTTTAAACGACCTTGGATGGACAAACAACAAAAATGAAAGTTGTAGATCTCGAAAAGTAATACAACTTTGTAGTTGAAAACTTTTTCATTTGAAATCATTTAGGGTCCAAAACACTCAATTTAAATTCGGCTGAGCATAATATGAGAAGAAAGAATATCTAATATAACCACAAGTAAGTGTGAGGTGCAGTGGTTAGAGGAGTACCACACGAGGGGAGGTCGCGGTTTCGATCCCCAGCGGCCGCGAAGCGTGCGTTTTTGCATGAAAAATGGCGCGACTTCTGGAAATGGATTTGTAGGGGCGGCTAGCAAACCAGGGTTAAAAAAGTTCCCTATTTTTTTACCCAGTTTTGTGATTTCTGGAAACGGATTTATAATAGAGCCGTCCCTACAAATAATCAGCCGCCCTTACAAAACCGATTTGTAGGGAGGGGGGCTAGCAAACCGCCCCAACAAATCATCGATTTGTAGCAACGGTTTGGTAGGGGCGGCTGCCCAAACCGCCCCTACAAACCCTCTAAAACCGCCCCTACAAACCCTGTGTGGCGTAGTGGTTGAAGCTATTCGTATGGCTAAGATGTCAAAGAAAGCTAACTCAGCTAGCTCAGCAGTCCCTTATGATTATATATGGAATCATGATAGGCCAAACAAGGAGTATACAATTGGAAATGCTAAGCAGGCTACAAAGGCTATAATGCTTCGAGCGACAGATCATCATGATAATTTCGCAAGATCATTTGGCCCAATCCCTGCAGAACATTACTAAAAAACATCGGTGTCCTATTTGGAGAAACTTGGGAAGACTAGATTGGATGTACGCAATAGGGTGCTCATTTTCATCACATAGCCGGCATTCCTTGACAAATAAGATTGGTTGCTCAGTCAGAAGCACTAAAAGGGGTATGAAGATGACGAAGACCATGGGGACTAGTTTCTTTATACCAGAATGTTTAATAATTTGACCACTTATGTAACACCCTAAAATTTGCACTTTTGAAAATAGGTATGAAATGATTTAATTCTGTATTTTTTGTGCTCGTGAAATATAGGGAAATATTTTTTTATTAAATTTAAATTCATCATAAGGTTTAGCAACATGTTTGTGCATACATGCCGGTGCATTTGTTTCTTTGAATTGTGTGGATTTGATTCAAATGGAAAACATTCAAAAAATAGAAATTGCATTGAAGTAAAAGAAAAGAAGGAAAAAGAGAATTAGAAAAAAATAAAAGAATTTAAAAAGTTGTAAAAATAATTTTTGGGAAGACTTACTAAAATTCCTAATTTTTACTTGAGCTGAAAAAGTATATTTGAAACCTCATTTGAATTTGACTTTGGTCATATTTGAATTGCCTTTGAAAACAAAATAGAAAAGAAATGGCAAAGGAATTAAAATTCTCATTTCTCTATTTAGGCCCGAAGGCCTGCTTCTCTTGCTCCCCGCGCAGCCCAGTGGCCGGCCTGCCTTGGCCTGCCCTCTCCTCTCCCTTTCTATTCCGCGTGGGCCGAGCCGGCCCAAGTGATCCCTCCCGCGCGAGCCCAGCTCGGTCTCTCCCTCTCCTCTCTGTTTCCGCAGGCCCAACGCGCCACCCAGGCCGAAGCCAAGCCGAGCGCCCTCTCTCTCTCTCCCTCGGTTCACCGACAGGCTGGCCCCACTCGTCAGGTCGGTCTCCTACCTCGTCACGACGCCGGATTCTCCATTGCCGCTGCGGAGAGTCCTGTCGCCAAAGAAATTCGTGCCCGCGCCATTGCCTTGCGCTCTACGAAGGCCGTCCCATAAATAGCGATCCTCCGTGCCCCTTTCGTCCTCCACCGAGCCATAGCACAACCGCCATGCCTTCCCGTGCGCTAGCTCCGCTGTCCAAGCTCCGCCGTGGAGGAGCCGGAGTCGCCGAGCCGCCTAGTTGGTTCTCTGTCAAGGTAAGAGCATCTACGAGCTTCGCATTGGATTCTAAAGTGCACAGATCCCCTTAATCCTCTCTCTCCCGCTCTATTCTTCCTTGTTCCACGTAGGTGTTGCTTTGACGCCGCTGTTTCAAGCCACCAGCCATCTCCGTCCGCTGCTAGCCATTAAAAACCACTGTGGTGAGTTCGACATCTCCTCCTCTCCTCTCCCGTGCTTCCCGTTTATTTTTCTGTGGTCGGTAGCTCGTTTTCGAGGTTCGCCGCCGAGCTCTCCTTGCTCCGGCCATGGCGCTGCCACCGTCCCTGTCATCGCTGGCGTCCAGCTCTCTCTCTCCCTTGCTTTTGTTTTCGGCCATCCAAAGTAGATCCAACGGTCAGGATTAACCGGTACCCCTTCGCGTGGCCGTTTTATTAAAGAGCCCTCGGTTTCTTCCAATTAGAACCCACGGTCCAAAATGATTTTTCTGACTTCGTTTTCTCCTTTTGAAAGCGTACTTTGGTTCGGTTAGATTGAAAATACGTTTTCAGTTATTTACAGATTTGCCACTGTTTATGTTGTAGCCATAACTTCTCCGTTTTAACTCTGATTTGACCCGTTCAACTTGCCTTAGGTTCATAATTTCATAATCTACATGTTCATACTACTATTATATGTGTTTTCAACTTTTAAAATTCGAGATTAGATTTAATCAATTACTTTAATAAAGGAAATCTTGTTTATTTCATATCTTCTGCATTTTAACTCCATTTTAGCCCAGTCAAGTTGTGTTAGATTCATTGCGATGAGATCTACGCGTTAGTAACAGTGGTTACCATGTCACTATTTCTGAAAATTTCATGGTTTAAATCATATCTTGATTAATAATTAAGCAACTGGATTTTATAGATAAAATATGATTTGTTTCACTTTAGTTCTATAATTCAAATCTAAACTCGACTTAAATTATAATCTCTATGAAATACCTTATATATGTTTTTATATATTTAAAACACATGAAGCTAATAGTTTTATATTTTCTCCTATGAGCAAATCTTTCGGTAGATGTATCTTTTCGCGTCTGTGTGTACGTAGCGAGACGTAGATTCGTTTTACAAACTTTTCATCTTGATTTTATGTTTAGTGTACTGTTCTAATTTAGATCTATTGTTTGCTTCGTGTATGATTGTATGGATGCTTGTGTGGTGCTTTATGATTACGTCCAGTCAGTGAGATATACGTGGTGATCAAGAAGAAGAAGAAGAACGTTGAAGATTAAAGCTTACCGAAGGATCGGTGTTTTAGGGCAAGTATAGCATGGGATCTTCCTTGTTACCTATTCACCTTTAATCATTTAATTCATACTGCATGTGTTTACCTTGACTGCCATTAAGGAATTTCTAGTACTTTGTACCTTGTGCCTTGTTACCTATGGGGTATTGCATTGGATAGTATGATGCTAGTTCTCAACTAAAGCCATGATCTTGTAACTTGACTAATGGTATATGCAATGAACACTAAAAGATTCTTTTTAGCAACATGGAACAAGGGGGCTAGAGCATTGGGCTGTTCTATGGTGCTCTAGATTCCTCTCCCTTAGGACTTATCTGTAAGTGATCATCCGGGACTTATAGTACAGCTGTGAGGGCTACATGGTTCTAGCTTTAGCACAGTATGAGGACCTTTTCTAGCTTCTTAGAGGTTACCTTTATTAGCGTAAGAATAGCTTGCCGAATCGGGTATAGAGCGGCCTCTGTCCCCTTGTGTGTAGGCTGCGTGTCAATGTGCCATCGGGAAGGGGGGCTCTACATCTGTTTGTCGAGTGAATCTAATGGCCCTAACTTGTTAGACGAACCTTTGAAAGGCTTCATAGTGAACCCTGCCGACCTTCCTTGGAAGTGGGTCAAGAGATTAGCTACATCGGGCGAAAGGGTAAATCACGACTCACAGTGAAAGTGTACAACCTCTGCAGAGTGTAAAACGGGTATATCAGCCGTGCTCACGGTCACAAGCGGCCTTGGAACATTTATGGAATAGATGATGAACACTGATGATAAAGATGCTCACTAATGATTATTGTTTATGCTATTCATTATTCATGTTTACCTGATCATGTGTTTATATGGGCTTGTGATAAATTTGTTGCTACTCCTATGCTAAAATTGTGACCATTAAAAGCTAAATGCAGTTAAACTAGTGTCAGTCTTTTGAGCCTCATGAACCCAATGTTATATTTGTTGAGTACGACATGTACTTACGCTTGCTTTACTTTTCAAATATTTGGATGAAAATCCCGGATGGGTACCAGATTGCTTGAGTTTGGAGGAATTAGGCTTGTGATCAACCAGTCAGCTGTCCCTGTGGATTTGGAGTCTTCACTTAAAGATCGAAGTTGTCTTTCTGCTATCTATACTCTGAGGTTATATTCTTTATACTAACACGTTATGTATTTAAGCATTGTCTATTGATATTACCCTTATTTGTAGCTATATGTGAGATTTGTCTTCCTGGGCTCACATATGGTGTGTATCTGGTTTTGTTCTTAAAACCGGGTGCTACAAAGTGGTATCAGAGCAATGCTGACTGTAGGACGCAAGCCTAGTTAGAAATTAGTCATCTTAAGGTTTTGAAATTGCTATAAGATCCTTGATCTATGAACATTGATATTTTCTTCTCTACTATATCCCTACCCTTGCTATTCATCTCTACCTTGGTGCTTATTTTAATGTCTTTGTTCTCATCTTCACTCCTTGATTTGATATACTTTTAGAACTATCCCTCATCACCTTCTTGCGTAATCTAAAGATGAATCTTAGGATTGTTACCCCTAGCATAATGAAAACGATAGTATCGCAAGTTGAGTCAATGATTGAGTTGTGCACCTTTATTTCTTGTTGAATTGTCATTATGCTTATGATTGTTTTGAATCTTTGTAATGATTGCAATGATCTTGTTGGGTGTTCTCACAATTTCATTTAGTTTATAGGCCTACGGTATAAGGATTAGTGAAATAAATAGTGGGTTTTGGTTTTCTTCTGTTTTTCCTATCCTGTCTTTTCGGAGCAGTCTGCACTCTTCGACTTATATCTCTGATTTTGGACGATCATAAATTATAAGAAAATTCTGGACAATAGTAGACTTCAATATATTTCTCTGAGCGCAAGAATCAGCCTGATAGCTATTTTGGTTATGGAGATAGTAAAATCACAAGGCAATGCATCTGTGCTATTTGCAACCTGGAGCAGTTTCTGTTGTGCACTGTTTTTGACCAAGTTAGCTGCAGAATTTGGAGAAGTGTTCTATAAGGAAGTTGTGGAGGATTTGATAAGCTTTCAAACGGTATAAGCTACAACTTGATTGGATTAACAGAATAAGAGTTACAGGTGTTTCACTGCGCTGCTGTTTTTCATCTCGCGAGGAATTTTAGATTTCTTGTTCTTGCTCATTCATGAGAGTACCATTGGGATGTCAGGATGTCCTTATGCTAGTTAATCCATCTAGAAGAAGGTTCAAGCTACCCTGTTGATCTTTTCTTAAGGGGGGTAGCCAAGTTGAAAATTTGCAAGATGAAGTGTCCTACGTTCTAGTTTGCGCAGCGAAAGCGTGGTGGTACCCAAAGATGTGAGAGAAACTCAGAGTCTCAATGAGATTTGATTAAAGGTTCAATGAAGGTTTAACCAAGATCATTAGGATATTGATAATGCTACTGGAAGAAGTTTTAAGTTAGTTTAGATCAAGAGACCTCAGCCAAGTGCTGAAGGAGTCCAAGAAGAGGTTGAAATAAAACCTAAGAATTAGCTTTGCTAGATCCGGACAAGAGTTTCATATCTACAATGATGCACCTTGTCAAGATGTGGAATGTGTCTTTATACAAGAAGAAAAGTAGTGGTTTGTTCATTAAATCAACTAAGGAAGCGTGAGTTGAACTACCTAACATGTTATCTGGAGTTATCCATTGTGAATCATGGAAGTATTGTCTTTTGGAAGTAAGAGTGATATCTAGGAGGATCACAAGAATCTACAGGACATCTTCACTAAGTTGGTCTTAAGCTTGTGATATCCTTGTTGGAATGAAATTGGTTAAGACTTGTAAAAGTGCTATTACTTCAAGGAGCAAAGTCATGGACGATGCCCTTAGCAATGGAGAGTCATGCTAAGAAGGTTCGGGTGACACCAAGGATTAAGAATTGTATTCCAAGTTTGAGCAACTTAACCAGAATCACTAATGTTTTGAAGATTGGTAGTAGAATTTTCTTCTTACCAAGAGATTCGTAAGGCTTCGTTGGAAGGTGAATATTCTAAGAAAGAGAATTGGTATTATAGGAAAGGTGTCTAGTGATTGGAGATACCTGAGTGTTGTTTGGAGCATTTGTCAAAAATCTTAGAATTAGTTACAGGTATGTAAGTTAAGACGGAATTCTTATCAAGACAATGGAACTGCACGAGGAAGTAAAGAAGAATTCAAAGGCAGAGTATTCTAATCTCCTAGTCAACGTCGTCCGAATCTCGGGGACGAGATTCATCTTAAGGGGGGTAGAATTGTAACACCCTAAAATTTGCACTTTTGAAAATAGGTATGAAATGATTTAATTCTGTATTTTTGTGCTCATGAAATATAGGGAAATAATTTTTTTTATTAAATTTAAATTCATCATAAGGTTTAGCAACATGTTTGTGCATACATGCCGGTGCATTTGTTTCTATGAATTGTGTGGATTTGATTCAAATGGAAAACATTCAAAATGCTTTTGAAAAAAATAGAAATGGCATTGAAGTAAAAGAAAAGAAGGAAAAAGAGAATTAGAAAAAAATAAAAGAATTTAAAAAGTTGTAAAAATAATTTTTGGGAAGACTTACTAAAATTCCTTATTTTTACTTGAGCTGAAAAAGTATATTTGAAACCAAATTTGAATTTGACTTTGGTCATATTTGAATTGGCTTTGAAAACAAAATAGAAAAGAAATGGCAAAGGAATTAAAATTCTCATTTCTCTATTTAGGCCCGAAGGCCTGCTTCTCTTGCTCCCCGCGCAGCCTAGTGGCCGGCCTGCCTTGGCCCGCCCTCTCCTCTCCCTTTCTATTCCGCGTGGGCCGAGCCGGCCCAAGTGATCCCTCCCGCGCGAGCCTAGCTCGGTCTCTCCCTCTCCCCTCTGTTTCCGCAGGCCCAACGCGCCACCCTGGCCAAAGCCAAGCCGAGCGCCCTCTCTCTCTCCCTCGGTTCACTGACAAGCCGGCCCCACTCGTCAGGTCGGTCTCCTACCTCATCACGACGCTGGATTCTCCATTGCCGCTGTGGAGAGTCCCGCCGCCAGAGAAATTCGTGCCCACGCCATTGCCTTGCGCTCTACGAAGGCCGTCCCATAAATAGCGATCCTCCACGCCCCTTTCATCCTCCACCGAGCCATAGCATAGCCGCCATGCCTTCCCGTGCGCCAGCTCCGCCGTCCAAGCTCCGCCGTGGAGGAGCCAGAGTCGCCGAGCCGCCTAGTTGGTTCTTTGTCAAGGTAAGAGCATCTACGAGCTTCGCATTGGATTCTAAAGTGCACAGATCCCCTTAATCCTCTCTCTCCCACTCTATTCTTCCTTGTTCCACATAGGAGTTGCTTCGACGCCGCTGTTTCGAGCCACCAGCCATCTCCGTCCGCTGCTAGCCATTAAAAACCACAGTGGTGAGTTCGACACCTCCTCTCCTCTCCCGTGCTTCCCGTTTATTTTTCTGTGGTCGGTAGCTCGTTTTCGAGGTTCGCCGCCGAGCTCTCCTTGCTCCGGCCATGGCGCCACCGCCGTCCCGGTCATCGCCGGCGTCCAGCTCTCTCTCTCTCTCCCTTGCTTTTGTTTTCGGCCGTCCAAAGTAGATCCAACGGTCAGGATTAACCGGTACCCCTTCGCGTGGCCATTTTATTAAAGAGCCCTCGGTTTCTTCCAATTAGAACCCGCAGTCCAAAACAATTTTTCTGACTTCGTTTTCTCCTTTTGAAAGCATACTTTGGTTCGGTTAGATTGAAAATACGTTTTCAGTTATTTACAGATTTGCCACTGATTTTGTTTTAGCCATAACTTCTCCATTTTAACTCTGATTTGACCCGTTCAACTTGTGTTAGGTTCGTAATTTCATAATCTACATGTTCATACTACTATTATATATGTTTTCAACTTTTAAAATTCGAGATTAGATTTAATCTATTACTTTAATAAAGGAAATCTTGTTTATTTCATATCTTCTGCGTTTTAACTCCGTTTTAGCCCATTCAAGTTGTGTTAGATTCATTGCGATGAGATCTACACGTTAGTAACAGTGGTTACCATGTCACTATTTCTAAAAATTTCATGGTTTAAATCATATCTTGATTAATAATTATGCAACTGGATTTTATAGATAAAATATGATTTGTTTCACTTTAGTTCTATAATTCAAATCTAAACTCGACTTAAATTATAATCTCTACGAAATACCTTATATATGTTTTTATATATTTAAAACACATGAAGCTAATAGTTTTATATTTTCTCCTATGAGCAAATCTTTCGGTAGATGCATCTTTTTCACCGTAGCTCCGATTAGAGTGCTTTTCACGTCTATGTGTACGTAGCGAGACGTAGATTCGTTTTACAAACTTTTCATCTTGATTTTATGTTTAGTGTACTGTTCTAATTTAGATCTATTGTTTGCTTCGTGTATGATTGTATGGATGCTTGTGTGGTGCTTTATGGTTACGTCCAGTCGGTGAGATATACGTGGTGATCAAGAAGAAGAAGAAGAACGTTGAAGATTAAAGCTTATCGAAGGATCGGTGTTTTAAGGCAAGTATAGCATGGGATCTTCCTTGTTACCTATTCACCTTTAATCATTTAATTCATACTGCATGTGTCTACCTTGACTGCCATTAAGGAATTCCTAGTACTTTGTACCTTGTGCCTTGTTACCTATGGGATATTGCATTGGATAGTATGATGCTAGTTCTCAACTAAAGCCATGATCTTGTAACTTGACTAATGGTATATGCAATGAACACTAAAAGATGCTTTTTAGCAACATGGAACAAGGGGGCTAGAGCATTGGGCTGTTCTATGGCGCTCTAGATTTCTCTCCCTAAGGACTTATCTGTAACTGATCATCCGGGACTTACAGTACAGCTGTGAGGGCTATATGGCTCTGGCTTTAGCTCAGTATGAGGACCTTTTCTAGTTTGTTAGAGGTTACCTTTATTGGTGTAAGAATGGTTTGCCGAATTGGGTATAGAGCGGCCTCTGTCCCCTTGTGTATAGGCTGCGTGTCAATGTGCCATCGGGAAGGGGGGCTCTATATCTGTTTGCCGAGTGAATCTAATGGCCCTAGCTTGTTAGACGAACCTTTGATAGGCTTCATAGTGAACCCTGTCGACCTTCCTTGGAAGTGGGTCAAGAGATTAGCTACATCGGGCGAAAGGGTAAATCACGACTCATAGTGAAAGTGTACAACCTCTGCAGAGTGTAAAACTGGTATATTAGCCGTGCTCATGGTCACGAGCGGCCTTGGAACATTTATGGAATAGATGATGAACACTGATGATACTGATGATAAAGATGCTCACTAATGATTATTGTTTATGCTATTCATTATTCATGTTTACCTGATCATGTGTTTATATGGGCTTGTGATAAATTTGTTGCTACTCCTATGCTAAAATTGTGACCATTAAAAGCTAAACGCAGTTAAACCAGTGTCAGTCTTTTGAGCCTCATGAACCCGATGTTATATTTGTTGAGTACGACATGTACTTACGCTTGCTTTACTTTTCAAATATTTGGATGAAAATCCCGGATGGGTACCAGATTGCTTGAGTTTGGAGGAATTAGGCTTGTGATCAACCAGTCAGCTGTCCCTGTGGATTTGGAGTCTTCGCTTGAAGATCGAAGTTGTCTTTCTGCTATCTATACTCTGAGGTTATATTCTTTATACTAACACGTTATGTATTTAAGCATTGTCTATTGATATTACCCTTATTTGTAGCTATATGTGAGATTTGACTTCCTGAGCTCACATATGGTGTGTATCTGGTTTTGTTCTTAAAACCGGGTGCTACAACTTACCAATCTTATGTCAGTTTCTTCTTTCTAGTCACAGGATTGCTTTACCTTATTGAAATGTGGCTAAAATAATACTAATGCAACACTAGAAACAGGCAAACAAACAAGAATCAAGGCTTCGATCAAATATTTGGGACGATGAATGAGGCTTCGTGACATAGTTGCTTGAATGGTTACCCTATATGGGCTATGCGATATGTTTCTTTTCTTGAGCAATATATTTAGTTAGACAATGCCTTTTGTTTCTCTTTTTGTTGCAATGACGTGTTCTGAATTGTTGCCATATTTTTATCCATATATGCAGTTATGCTTTACTTTAGTTCATTTATGTGTGTGTTCTTTCTGTTAGGCATGTATATGTGTCCGTTGTACACATTGTCTTGTAAGACAAGATGCGTACAACACATATACTTGTTTAATACTTGTTTGGTGTATACTAATTCGGGTAGTCATAATATCCCTATAACATTGTCTATCATTCTCCATTAAACATTTCTTTCCTACCATATATTAAACTAATCTTTTTTATTGTTCAGACACCATGTGTCCACATCTTCTGCCAAAAATATTTTAAGAGGTAATGGTGTCTATGTGTAAGGAGTTTGGTGGATTAGGCATTCCCAATCTGAGAGATCTTAATATTAGTCTTTTAGCTTCGTAGCTTAAAAGGTATAAGTCTGACAAAGACAAGCTCTGGAAAGAGCTTATCGATTTTAAATATGACACTCACAACCCTAATATTTTCTTATCTAATCCTAGTGGAGGATCTAGTTTCTTTAAAGGTTTTATGTGGGCAGCCCAAGCTGCAAGGATGGGGTATAAGTGGAGAGTAGGTAATGGAAAGAAAATCAGATTTTGGGAGGATAACTGGCTAGGCTCCTCAAGCTTATCAATTCAGTTTTGGCCTTTATATAGGATAGTTAATGAAAAAGGCAAAACAATAGATGAACTCTGGGACGGAGTCAATCTGAAATGTACTTTTAGAAGAACACTTTCTGAAGACTTATTTCAAACTTGGTTAGAAGTGGTAGAACTCATTTCTGCTGTCCAGTTAACAGAGGAGGAGGATGAAATGATTTGGCAATTCACATCCTCTGGGGTTTACTCCTCTCAGTCACTATACAAAATCATTAATTTTAGAGGCATCAGAACTGTTCATGTGTCAGCTGTGTGGAAGCTGAAGATTCCTCCCAGGGTCCATTTCTTCCTTTGGCTGTTAATAAACAATAGAGTGTTAACGAGGGATAACTTAGCCAAAAGGAGAAAAGTAGAGGATGATAGTTGTCTGTTTTGTTCTGAAAAAGAATCGTCTAACCATCTTTTCTTTGATTGTGCTGTAGCCAGACAATGCTGGGTTGTTGTCTCTGAAGCAGTAGGTTTTAATTTAGGAGGTAACATGGTAGAAGTAGGGAAGTTCTGGCTTAGCAACAAAAATCATAGTATTTGGAATATGGTTACATCTGTAGTCTAATGGTCAATTTGGAAACTTAGAAATGATTTGTGTTTTCAGAGAATTGGCTGGAGGAGCATGGAAATGCTTCTTTTCAGGATTACTGGTTAGCTACAGAACTGGATAGTTCTGTGTCAGGAGGACAAGAAGGTGATGCTCACCGAGATTATCAACAAGATCAAGAGTTTGGCTGGAAGAACGCTATGGCTCCCATTCGTGCCCCTAGGCACCAACTGAAGTTCCACAAGGGAGGTTGTGGAGAAGAGGACTGGGAAAGCAAATCGAGTTTAGCTCCTGGACATTACTCCTGGTGGAAGGCGCTGAACAAGGCGTTGGTCTGAAGCTTGTTCTACTTTCTGGGCAAATGGATTCGGTGTCACTGGTGTTTGGGATGTTATGAGGAGAGGGAGAGTTCTTTTTGTTTGTCCAGGTGGACACTTTTAAAACTTGGTGAAAATATTGTGCTGTAAACGGATATTTGGTCTTTTGATGTTAATTGAAAGGCCGGGGCAATCGCCCTTGAACTCTAAAAATATTTTAAGAGGAGGATAACTGGTGGAAATAGGATGTGTGGGAAGTGTTGTGCACATATCCAGTCCGAAATGGTACAAAAGAAAAATAAATCAACTCTACATTGGTTGAAGCTATCCGTATGGCACATCACAAACAAAGTTAATTAAGTTGGCTCAGCAATCTCATATACTTATATAGGAATGATGATAGGCCCAACAAAGAAATTTTCTGGGTTCTTCTTCTCTGTGGAACGCCTGGATATGCATAAAAAAAGTGAGGGCGACTACAGGCGGCGACCGGAAGTCCATCTCCATTGTTTGTCCAGCAACGGAAAGCGCAGGCCGAAGACATTCCGAGATCACTATTCAGTTTCAGTCCTCATGACCTAGACCGAGGTGGTGCGCAAGAGGAGGTGATATGGAAGGAACTAGAGGAGGCATCAATGGCGCCCGAGGAGGTGATGCACAATCGTAAACATGTGTGTGCTGCACGTGCATGGCCACTAGTTTATATATAAGTTCTTTCTATTAGACATGTATATGTGTGTGTTGTACACAATGTCTTGTAACACAAGATGTGTACAACACTTATAAATGTCTAATACATTCTTTGTGTATTTTACTTTGGGTAGCCATAATAAGAGTCTTATATACAATGTTTCTGTAGACATCATAGAGCAACACAACTTCTCAAACACTGGAGACGACATTGTGGAAGATCGTTCAAGTAATGCTAGTGCTTCTTTGAGTTTTGCATCATATTGTTCTTTCATTTGGTTTTTGAACTCTTTTTTACAATTTTAGTGGTATGCTAATATATACTGATTCGTCCAGGTAATGCTACTGAACCAAATGTTGAAGCAGGTAATCAAAAACCCATCCAACTGCAAACACTTGAAATAATGCATTGGAGAATTAGGAGCTCTCTTATGTTGTAATGTTTCTGTAGGCACAGTGCAGCTCGAGAACCCTGCAAATGCAGAAGGCATTCTGGAAGAGGATCCTACAGGCTTTTGTACTTATTTGATTTTCTTACATCTGAGGTTTCATTTGATTTACGAATATATTCCGGACAGTAGTGTTGATATGGTAACATTTATTAATTTGTTTCTAGATAATCCTACAAGTAATGTTGTTTCTTCTCTGACTTTTTCTTCAGGCTAATGCTTCATTTATTTTTCCACTTTTTAACATTTGTAATTATATGTTATTAATATGTTTTGATTCTTTAATTATAATGCAACAACCAAATGATATCAACAGCGACCAACAGATTATGGAGCAACAAGCAGGTAAATTATAACCTTTCCAATTGAGACCCTTCAAGAAAGGTCTAGTGTTGAACTAAGACTTTTGTGATGCTGTGTGATATGCTAAAATATATTGGTTTTTCTAGATGTTGAGAACCAAAAAGTCGTTGCCATTAATCAGCAACACCTTCCAGACGAACAAGCAGGTATGCTATAACTCATCCAATTAATCCTTCAAAAAGTGCAGTTGAGAAAGTAAAATTTCTATGACATTATATTTCTGTACGTAGCCATAATGCAAGACGTAAGAAAAAATATTTCTTTCCCACCATATATTAAACTAATCTTTTTTATTGTCCAGACACCATGTGTCCACAACTTCTGCCAAAAAATATTTTAAGAGGTGGATAACAGATGGAAATAGGATGTGTGGGAAGTGTTGTGCACATATCCTGTCCAAAATGGCACAAAAGAAAAAATAAATCTACTCTACATTGGTTGAAGCTATCCGTATGGCTCATGACAAAGAAAGCTAATTAATTTGGCTCAGCAATCTCATATACTTATATAGGAATGATGATAGGCCGAACAAAGAATTTTTTTGGGTTATTCTTGTCTGTGGAACGCCTGGATATGCATCAAAAAAGTGAGGGCGACTACAGGCGGCGACCGGAAGTCCATCTCCGTTGTTCGTCCAGCAACGGAAAGTGCAGGCTGAAGGCATTTCGAGTGTTAAATTTAATGTGGGCCAGGCCCATATATTATCTAATTAAATCAAATAAAATTTAAAGCCCGTATTAAATAATGTACACAATATCATTTAGTTCCATATGAGATTTTGACTGAATGTTGACTCGACTTAAATGTGTGGACTGTGTCTGTCTACATTGAGTGGGTTGAGAAAGGATGAGGCGAGCCACATGCGCGAGCCGCCGGTGGCCCTGACCCGATGCGACACACGTGGTGCGGGACATGAAAGGTTTTGCCACTCAAACCAATTATGGGAAGGAGTTATGGGAGTTTCTAGGTTACGGGAGTTTCTCCTCATGATGAGGGGAGTTTCTGCCCCTAATACGGAAAATAATGAGAAGAGTGACGGGAGTTTCAGGAGTTTCTGCACCTAAAGTGGAAAATTATGAGGTGGAAAATTATGAGGAGAGTTACGGGAGTTTCCAGTAGAACGTGGTGCGGGACATGAAAGATTTTGCCACTCAAACCAATTATGGGAAGGAGTTATGGGAGTTTCTAGGTTACGTGGGTTTCTCCTCGTGATGAGGGGAGTTTCTGCCCCTAATACGGAAAATAATGAGAAGAGTGACAGGAGTTTCAGGAGTTTTTGCCCCTAAAGTGGAAAATTATGAGGAGAGTTACGGGAGTTTCCCGTAGACTGAGTTTCTAAGTTACGGGAGTTTCTCCTCGTGACGAGGGGAGTTTCTATCCCTAATACGAAAAATAATGAGAAGAGTGATGGGAGTTTCAGGAGTTTCTACCGATAAAGTGGAAAATCACTACGTCAGAATAGCACTTCACTACCGGTTCAAAATACCCCATCACTGCTGGATTTTGAACCAGCACAACCATACCAGTATTGATGAGGGTAAGCTATCACTGTCGGTTCCTACAAACCAGCAGTGTTCTTTAACTTCACTGCCGGTTCTTTACACAACCGGCAGTGTTCATTTCCACCAACACTGCCGGTTCATAAGACCACCCGGTAGAGTTCAGTTCCAACAACACTGTCCGGTTTGTGTTTCAACCGGCAGTGTTGTAGTAAGAATCACTGTCGGTTTGTGATAAGAACCGGCAGTGATGGCTAAGCCAACGCTACTGGTTTGTGGCTCGAGCCGGCAATGCCATCACTGTCGGTTTTGTTGCTAACCGACAGTGATGTTTATGACAACACTGCCGGTTTTCTGATAACCGGCAGTGATGTCACGTTCGCATTTTATTGTTTTATAATTGATTTTAATTTATATTTTTTCATGGAATATGGTTTCACTTTATATATGCTATGTAGACGATAGGTCCATTAATATTAAACATTACAAATGTTACGGTTACAATTCAAATGTTCTTATCCAGATCTCGATCCCTCAAAATAAAAAATAAATGTTCTCAGACTTTATAGATTGTGCAATGCTTCTCGGACTTCTTACAATAATCTAGCGAGCCTCTCTAGGCCATACTAGTCCTTGTACTTCACGGATTGTACAATGGAAAATACTCCATCTTTTTTCCAATACCTCGGCTAAGATGAATTTTGCCAGCTCCGATTGCAGTGCGACGATCTCCATGTCTAATAGCCTTTCGTGGTTATATTTCTTACGATGTCGTTCAAAAAAGATGATATCCAAAGAGGAACAGTAAATCATTTTGTTGAATTATTAATAGACATAAATGAAATGGGGATCATACACACAAACTTATCGGCTTCTTCTGATTTTCCACCGATGTAGCGAAGCATTGCCCACATTACATAAAACTCGCATTCATTGTTTCCCGCCAGCTGTGATAGGTACTTCCCCTCCATTTCGACAACCTTGAATGGGACCGGCATCCCACCGATATGTCTTCTTCAGACACTGAGCAACATTAAAAGGAGAAACATTAGAAAGCGGTATGTGTAATTAGAAAATAATATGTTATTAGGATCTCTTACTAATTCAGCACTACCACCACTGCATCCAGATGATGAAATGGTTTTTTCTTTGAGTCCCATACCTCGATCAGATTTTTGGCAACATTAACACAAATGAAGACGAAATAGTTGCTACAATCACAGAATCCTAATTATCGAATAATCTTAATAAAAAAAGAATCATAAAATTAAAAGCCGAGAACACATACTCGCAGTTGTAGGCTAGAAGTATATTGATTTTGTTCTTCATTGTGAATCCATCGAAAACAGCAATGAATATCTGTTTCAGGTCTTCCACGTCACATCCATGGAGGCCTAGACATGTCCTCTCATTGAATCGCAAGGGGTTCAAGAAGCCTATGTAATCCCATTTGCTTTTTAGAATACGAAATTTTGCTATACAGCTACATAAAATCATGGAAAGTGCTCAAAAGTTAACAATTTATGCCTAGCCCCCGAGACCCGTGTTTGAGTGCCAGGCGACCCAATTTTTTTTGTTTTTTTATAAATTGTTTAATTACTTTGGGAAATAGCTCATCACTGTCGGTTCTTATTATAAACCGACAGTGATGAGGGTACATCACTGCCGGCTCATTCCCCAAACCGGCAGTGATGTGGTGTAGCAGTTGTTTTTTTGAAAAAAATGTAGCAGTTAGGTGTTAAGTAGGATAACTTTTCATTTTTTCGAACTCCTCCAACTGGCTCAACGGTTAAGACCCCTCAACCTAGCTCACGAGACCCGTGTTCGAGTCCCAGGCGGCCCAAATTTTTTTGTTTAATTTTATAAATTATTTAATTAATTCGCGAAATAGCTCATCACTATCGGTTCTCATTATAATCCGACAGTGATGAGGGTACATCACTGCCGGTTCATTCCCCAAACCAGCAGTGATGTTGTGTAGTAGTTCTTTTTGAAAAATGTAGCATTGTACAATGTTTTTTATATACTAAATAAATAGAAGCATATGTATTCCTATGTTGAAATGTCTTGAAATTTTTTGGCAAGCTTGTACACCCAAATTAAGACCCCACACAGGATCTGAGGTTTTTTTGATCATTTTTTATTTGTTATATTTTTCTCTGTGTCGAATGAGACAAAAGAGGGTGAATTTCATCTTGGACCCAATAGATTTTATCATCCACCTCCACAAAATTCTTATCCCTAGGGCATATTAGAGCCTATGTAAAAGTTTGGCACCATTCCGGATCTTTTCGTGGGTAGACTCAGTTCAACCTACAATTAAATGGTGTCGTCGCGCTGAAATTCAATAAAACCTCAAAAAGTAGCAAACCATCTCCGGAAAATCCCAAACTTCGTGTTTCCTTCACACATGGCACGTGCAAGCCTAAGAAAAAGTTTGAGACGAATACAACACCAGAATGCCTATGAACCACAGAAACCTTGATAACCTATGTGTATAGTCATGGTTCGATGAAAAGGCACATGTACCTCTGTGAAGCATGTATACTCCGCCTATGTCGAAATGGCTTGAAATTTTTTTTGGTAAGCATGTACACCCAAATTAAGACCCCACACAGGATGATCTGAGGTTTTTCTGATCATTTTTTTATTTATTATATTTTTCTCTGTGTCGAATGAGACAAAAGAGGCTGAATTTCATCTTGGACCCAATAGATTTTGTCATCCACCTCCACAAAATTCTTATCCCTAGGGCACATTAGAGCCTGTGTAAAAGTTTGGCACCATTCCGGATCTTTTCGTGGGTAGACTTAGTTCAACCTATAATTAAACGACGTTGTCGCGCGAAAATTCAATTGAACCTCAGAAAGTAGCAAACCATCTTCGAAAAATCCCAAACTTGGTGTTTCCTTCACACGTGGCACGTGCAAGCCTAAGAAAAAGTTTGAGACGAATACAACATCGGAATATATATTTCTAGTTGCCCAACAAATGTTACACAAATTACATGTATGACAATAATTAAACACACAAAGTGGTACAAATTAAAATTAGAACCCAATTAAAGTACGACCTTGAAGACAACCTAATAAACATTAATTACTATCGGAATCACTGTCGGGTTCGATCAGGCTATGGACACTAACATGCCTCTGTAGCCATATATGGTAATTGATGTCATGGATTATGTATCCGCTTGTATCGATGAAGTTCAATGCACGTATGAGTGCACTCTCTCGTGCCTCACAATACCAAAAGAATGGTCGGCCATAGATGTAACCTACTGAATGACCACTACCCCTGTTTGTAATCCTTATGCAGTACTAGCGTCCTTCTACAGTGAGCTGGTCGAGGTTACCATTGCAGAAGTCCCAATCTTCGACGTTGCTCTATCTTCAGTAGCATTCTTCTAGTACCTCTTGTGTGCACCATTTTGGTGGACTACGACGCATAACGATATATGTGGTTTATTGTGAGAGGAAAACATTGTATCATGGCTGATAAGGCCTGGCTGAAACCAACATGCATGGAGAGACTAGCTCCTAGCCGAGGGCCATTTTATAGGGGCTAGCAGTCGTGGTACATTTTTATTTCTGAACTAAAGTTGTCGGGGTAGGTGGGAGCAGTGTTCTAATTGTTGTGGTCAGTGGGAGCACTATTGGCATGTGAGGAGCATCTACACATCACTGTCGGTTTTAGTTTAAAAATCAACAGTGAATGGAGCCTTCTGTGTCAATTTGAGCAACCGACTGTGATAGAAGCTATCACTGCGGTTTTAAAACCAAAACCATCAGTGATTTGGTGTAGCAGTTTTTTTTTGAAAAATGGAGTAGTTAGGTGTTAAGTAGGATAACTTTTCATTTTCTTTCGAACTCCTCCAACTGGCTCAATGGTTAAGACCCCTCAACCTAGCCCCCGAGACCCGTGTTCGTGTCCCAGGCTGCCCAATTTTTTTTGTTCAATTTTATAAATTATTTAATTACTTCAGGAAATAGCTCATCACTGTCGGTTCTCATTATAAACCAACAGTGATGGGGGCACATCACTGCCGGTTCATTCCCCAAACCGACAGTGATGTGGTGTAGCAGTTTTTTTGAAAATGTAGCAGTTACGTGTTAAGTAGGATAACTTTTCATTTTCTTTCGAACTCCTCCAACTGGCTCAACGGTTAAGATGCCTCAACTTAGCCCTTGAGACCCGTGTTCAAGTCCCAGGTGGTCCAAAATTTTTGTTTCAATTTTATAAATTATTAAATGAATTTTCTCTGTGCACCTTCTTTCTCCATGGCCTTCTTAGCGTTCCTCTTCATCTCGGCCTAATCTGGAGACTAGAACAGTACACGCATCAAGTAAATGGATTACTCAACAGTAAACACACAAGCCACATGCATTCCCATTCACATCTCCAGGAGCACATACATCAATAATCAATGAAGGTTGGAGCTACTACACCTTTGCTCAATGCCTAGTGTGGGCTGGGCTCCTTCGAGTATTGCGAGCAGGGACTACAAACTAGTTGGGGACCAGTGGCACCGAGGAGTTGTGGATCCCTCACTACTAGTAGTAGCTCGGAAGAGAATGGCCGCCCCAATGTCCTTCTATCGGAAGTCTAGACATATATATTTATATTTATATTTAGCTAGTGTTTAAATTCAGAGAGTAAAGTTTAGAAATGTTACGTCCGGTGTCTAATTGAGTGTTTGAATAGCAATAAGGTCAGTCTCAATGGTAGTTTTAAATAACTTTCATTTTCATTAATTGCTATGATACGTCGGCATATTTGTTGAGTTGGCATAGTATTAACGAGGAGGAGAGAGGAGATGAGAGTTTCATCAGGATCAAACATCCTTCACGATTATGTGCATAATGATTACATAGTTAGCAATAATCTAACTATCTTTACATGCATCAATAATGAGGGCCTCATTGTGATCAAGCCGTACGTAAGCAGGTTCGTCACCCTCTTGAAAGATAGGGAGGGATACGTTCGCCCTGAATGGAGGCATTTCCTGATAGCCCCTGTAGTCTTCTTTGTCCGTCACTCCATCGACACTGACAATCTTCCTTTTCCCTTCTAGGACTACTTTTAGCCTTCTTTTTGTCTTGTTGTCCCTTGCATAGAAGACTTGCATAACATCTCTTGCAAGGACGAAGGGGTCGTCTCTGTATGCGGTCTTAATGAGATCAACGATAGTGAACCCTTCGCTGTCAGTATTGATTTCCTTGAGCCGGACCCACTAGCAGTGAAAAAGAGCTGCCTTCAACGGACTGTAGGCTGGCTCCCATATCTCCTCTATGAAACCATAGTATGTCACCTGCACATTGTTGTTTTCGTCGTGAGCATCAAAACGAACACCACAATTTTGGTATGTGCTCTTTCCATCTTTCTTTTTTGTGTAAAATGTGAATCCATTGATCTCATACCCTTGGTACTTAAGATATGTACTTAAAGGTCCCTTGGCTAAGGCATCCAGTTGATTACCCAACTTTATTCCAAGCAAGCGACGTCACAACCAGTGGACAAATTCCTCCTTATGTTTTTTTATCTAGCCAAGCCTATGACCTGCTCGGATACAGAGTTTGCAGCGATTGCCTATGCTCATCAATGTATGGCATCACACCCTCGGCTTGCTGGAGAATAGCGAACTGTGTATGTCTGAAAGAAACAGGGTCGTCTACTATAACAGATTTCTCCCCAATCGTTCCTTTGCCACGTAGTCTTCCCTCGTGATAAGACTCTAGAACTCCAAACCTTTTTATGTCTAGATAATATGTGCAGAACTCAATTGCCTCCTCCGTTGACCATCCTTCAACCATCTGATGCAGGTACGTTAGCCTGAATCTGTTCCTAACATACCTCCTATAAACTTTCATCAATCTTTCGAAAGGGAACATCTGATGCAGGTACATTGGGCCAAGGGCTCTAATTTGGTCAACAAGATGAATAGCAGATGCAATGAGATATCAAAGCAAGTCAGCGGGAAATACATCTCAAGCCTAATGAGAGTTTCGGCTATGTCCTGCTGCAGCTGCTCTAGCATGGACACATCAATGACCTTTTTTGAGATCACGTTGAAGAACGAGCAAAGCTTTATGATTGGGGCGTGAACCTTTGGGGGGAGGATACCACACAGGGCAACAGGGAGCAGCTAAGTCATAATGACATGATAGTCATGGGCCTTCATAGGGCCATAGTTGAACTTGAGTTCTCTCATATTCACTAGCCTCTTTGGGTTCACACAGTAGCCCATCGAGACTTTGAGTTCAGTGAAGAAACAAATAAGCACACGCTTTTCTTCCTTCTTCAATGTCCATGATGCAACCAGAAGTTCGAACTGGCCATTCTCTAGCTCCACAGGATGCAGCTCCTTCCTGATTCCCAAGTGTTGCATGTCCAGGCGTGTGGCTAGTGAATCCTTCGATGTCCCCCCGGTGTCCATCAAGGTGTTAAGAGTGTTAGAGCACATGTTTTTAGTGATGTGCATGGGATCAAGACAGTGGCGTACACTCAGAAATAGACAGTAAGATAGTTTCTAGAAAACCGATTTTTTCTTCCAAACGCTCCCATCAAGCGCTGCTACTGCATTGTCCCCCATCCCAAGGACAACCTCCAGTTTGTTGAGTTCTCGAAGTATCGCAGGCCCGTCTCGATATTTTAGAGCTAAGCATTTCTCAATAGTACCATTGAAATCTTTTCTGTTCCTACGGTAAGGGTGATCCTTAGGTAGGAACCTACGGTGTCCCATATAAACTATCTTTGAGTTATTTGGCAGATTTACCGCATCGGTGTCGTCCAAGCACTTGACACATCCAGTATAGCCTTTTGTCTTCTCTCCGGACAACGAACCTTGACCTGGCAGGTCGGTGATTGTAGCGATAAGTACTCCCTTGATCATGACATGTTCCTTTTTGTACTCGTCCTAAACATCCGGCACACCCTTTTCAAACATCTCCACTAGTTCATCGATCACTGGTTCCAGAAACACATTGATGTCATTCCCAGGTTGTCTTGGCCCTTGGATCAATAGTGGCATCTGGATGTACGACCGCTTCATACAGACCCAAGGTGGAAGGTTGTATATACAGAGCGTCACTAGCCAGGTGCTATGATTGCTTCTAACCTGGTCGAAAGGATTCATCCCATCTATGCTCAAAGCAAACCAAAGGTGCCTTACCTCTCCACCGATGTCCTTATAGAACATAGTATTGATAGTCCTCCTATCTTGCCCATCAGCGGGGCGCCTCATCATTGTATCTTTCTTACACTCTTCGCCATGCCAACGCAATAGCTTGGCTGACTTTGCACATGCAAACAACCTATGCATCCGGGGAGCTATAGGGAAATACCAAACGACCTTTATGGGACCTCCTCTGGTCTTGGTACCCTCATCTGACAGCCCTTCCTTATACCGTGGAGATTCACACTTGGGGCACTTGTCCAAGTCTTTGTATTTTTCTCCACGGTACAATATGCAATCATTGGAACACGCGTGGATTTTTTCAACCTCGAGGCCGATGGGGTAGATCATTTGCTTGGCCAAGTATGTCTTTTCTGGCAACTCATTTTTTTCTGGGAGCATTTTCCTTATTATACCTAACAACTGATCGAAGCCTTTATCGCTCAATCCATTTGTCGATTTGAACTCTAACAGCATGATGTCGGCTTCTAGTTTGCTCATTGGACAATCCCTATACAATGGTGTTTTGCCATCTTGTCTAATTTTCTCTAGCTTTCTCAGCTGTCTTTCACTAAGACATCCGGTCTCTACATTACATAGTAGCTAAAAAATGTCATCATTATCCTCGGTGTCGTCAGCTAGCGTTTTCCTAAACACATTATTAACTGTGGCCACAGGTTCCGTGTTGACACCAGGTTCCTCATCAGCATCGTGGATGGCTATGTCAGGCATGTTCGCATCATCATCGTTTTCCTACAGAACATTCACACCAACCTCGCCATGCATAGTCCATATCGTATAGTTTGGCATGAATCCCCTGGCAATCAAGTGCGATCGTGTAGACTCAATTTGACGAAAGTTCCTTTGATTCTTGCAATCTTTGCATGGGCAGAAGATAGGGTTCCCATTCCCAGCATGGGCTTTGGCATCGGTGATAAACTGACTGACACCATGCATGTACTGCTTGTCCATTCGGGACAGATGCATCCACTCTCGATCCATCTCTGCACACAAAAAAATACTGAGACAGTAATTACAAAGAATTAATAAAAAATCGAGCTTCATGAAGAACAATTGTAGCTCGAAAGTACCATTTTTGGAAAACATTATTGTACACTAATTATTGGAAAATTGAAATTGGTAGCCCCAGCCCTGTAAATTAAAAATAGTAGTAAAAACAATTATTGCACAATATTGAAGAACAACTATTCTACTCTACTTCTAAGAACTAATTATAGCATCACATACTAACAATGAAGATCTTGACCACCATGGAATAATCAGCTAGGAATTTAAATGTGTTCATAGACACCAACCTTTTGGATAATAGATTCACCACAATTTGAGCCTTGCACAAATGTCCAATTGGGAAAGTGCTCGCTAGAATGGAGAAAGAACTAGAATGAGAATCAAGCAATGTAGCCATCAAAACGAAGCTAATTAAGCAACAAAATCAAAGGAGTGGATGTTTGTTACTAACCTTAAAGCAAAAAGATCAAGCCATTCTTCAAAATCCAAGCACTAGCTTCATGGTGAAGAGCAGCCGCAACAATGGAGGGAAGGGTCCAAACGCACGCCTCTGTTCTCGAGATGGAAGAGAAGAGGAAGGAGAGGATGGCTATAGCCTTTTTGTGTTGTAGGCTTATCACCGTCGGTTCTTGGCTAGAACCGACAGTGATAGAGCCCAATCACTATCGACTCTTGGCTTAAACCGGTAGTGATGAGTGGCCGTCAAAACACTGCCGGTTCAAGCCACAAACCGGCAGTGATGTGGTCCTTCACTGCCGGTTTTAGCCCAGCCCCAATCATTTTTTCATTTTCAAGCTCATAACCAGTAGTGAAGGTACAACACTACCGGTTCTCACAAATCCGGCAGTGATGATGTCGGCAGTGATGTGCAAATCTGGCGTAGTGAATTATGAGGAGAGTTATGGGAGTTTCTCATCGCCGTGTGGGTCTCCTCTCCTAACTCCCATGGCCACATGCGTCTCCTCTCCTCTGTATCCTCCTCACCTGTGGTGACTCCTTCCCTTCTAAAGCTGACTCATGCACCCTTTGGTTTGCCTGGTTGCGAGATAAATAGAAAGGCTCGCTTCAACATTCGTTTCTCTTGGTTGAACAAGCAAACACATCCACTGTTTCCGCTGTGGCCAAGTTTCCCATCTAGGTTCCCACAAGCACGAGAATAGGGAGACCAGGCCTTCGGAATAGAGTCGTATATGAGTTCTTCTACTCGAGTGAAGGGCGGCCATCAGGTTTTTGGGGAGTGATCACGCGACTGCTCGATCGATCCACGACTTACAACTTCATCTTCTTCCCTGCGTTCGTGATGGCGGTGGGAGTTCGGCACTGCAACTCTCTGCACTACATCGAGCGGGATGACGACACCAATAGGCGCTATGTCGACTAGCATAACCGGCTTTGGTGCCGCTGGGTATGTTCTAATTCATCCCCTATCTTGAGTGATTAAAATCATGATTATTAGTATCATCTACATGTCCATGTCACTTAGGTCACACATGCACATATATGAGGCCACAAACTTGTTGTTAATCTTTTTCTGGATTAAATTAATACTGAAATTGTCTAAATTTCTAACAATCCAAAAACCTGATGGGCATTTTTCGGTAGTCGGTTTTGCGGGTATTCTGAAACCGAATGTCTTTGAGGACACTCATTACAAGAGGTGGCGGTAGAGGTGCATTCTATGGTTGACTGCTATGCACTGCTATTTTGTCGCTGAACCTAGGGCTGTTGGGCCGCATACTCCTGATGAGGAACTTGCGTTCAAATATGCTGATACTATGTTCAAGGCTGCAATTCTGAGCATGCTAGGAGACACCATAGTGGATGCATATGTGCTGTTACAGACTAATAAAGAGATGTGGGATGCACCTGAGGCCAAATATGGGGTTTCTAATGCTGGTAGTGAGTTGTATATCATGGAGCAGTTTCATGACTATAGGATGGTTGATGATCGTTCTGTAGTAGAACAAGCTCATGAGATACAAACACTGGCAAAAGAGCTCAAAATTTTTGGTTGTGTATTGCTAGATAAGTTTGTGGTAGGCTGTATCATTGCAAAGCTACCACAGGCTTGGACAAATTTTGCTAGTTCTCTAAAACATAAGAGATAGGAGTTTGGGATTGCTGACCTCATTGGCTCTTTGGATGTTGAAGAGAAGGCGAGAGCAAAGGACGTTCAGGGCAAGAAAACTGTTGACACCGTTTTTTGCACGTGTCAAAATGATCAGAGTGGGCTAATCGGCAGGAGGAAAGTTACTGTATACGCTGACAGCCGACGAAAATCAGCTTGTAAAGATGGTTGCCGATGAATGGTGGTGATCGATGGAAAAGTTGATTTAGACTCGGGCGTTGCCGATAAGGTTGGAGATGTTATTGTCGATGCCGATGGAGGAAGGCTTGAAGACTACTGCCGATGAAACAGGAAGTATGCCGATGGAAAGGAGGTTGGTGAGATTTCCATCGTAATTGAGACGGACAGGGAAATAGATAGGAGTTGATTTCCTTTTCTATATTTGTTAGAGTATGATTCATGTAAAGGGTCACGTGTTTCCTTAGATATGGACTTAGTGTCCTAGTTGTATTTGGTTATGTCTCTTTAGATCAGGGTATAAATATAGATTGAGGGGCAATGTAATATAAATCAATCAATATCAAAACCAATTTTTACTCCTATTTGCATCTACTTACTTTTCAGCGACTTCGTCAATTTGCATATTATTTTTTCTTTTTATGAGTTCTCATTGATTCGGCGAGTTGCATCGCTTCAGTGCGACCTTCGGCGATTCTCGAGTTCCGCGTGAGTACCTCTTGGCCGTGACTTCCGGGCGTATCGCTATTGTCAGGACCAAAGTGCTCGTATCTTTATCCTTGTCGATTAACAGGTCAAATCGACTGGCACACTTTGGATATCGATTCGGGTATTAGCCCTTTGTGTTTGCAGATCCACTTTTTGCATCAACACATCTTTTGGCACGCTCGGTGGGACCAATCAATCCGATCAATATGTTCAATTCCGAGATCGATTCAGGGAACATTATCGCGGTATCAGAAGAAGATCTTAAGGAAGAGCAGAGGCAGGCTATGGAAAAGGCTGTAGAAGAATACAGGCAGCTTTGTCTGAAATCGTTTAGCCTGAACAAGAGTGGACAAGTTATCCAGAAGCAAGATTTGCCGTTGCCTCGGCAGGTTACTTTTGACTCCAATCATGGTAAACTTCAAGAGATGGTTAATTCTGCAGTAAATCATGCTTTGATTAATCATTCCAATGTGCTGTCCAATACTGTTCATAATGCTGTGGTTCGAACTCTCAAAGAAGGACAAGCATCACCGCATTATGTTGGGCCTGCCTATCACCAACCAGAGCCGGCATCTGTCAATACTCCATCAGCTCCCTCGGCCGTTGTGGGTACAGAAGTTACTTCTCCTCCAGTATCGGCAGGTTTACCTAATATTCAATCTACACCGATACGATCAGATCCGGTACTACCAGGAGGACGAGTTCAGCTTAATACAGATCTATCGGCATCAGCTATGTCCGGCCCTGTGTCTCAGAATAGCCAGATTCCTGCTAATTGGTGGGGATATGGTATGCCTCCGGAGTCATCTGCTTTCAATCCTGGGTTACCTCAAGTGTTTGATGCAGTAGGGAAAGCTCCTATACCATCGGCTGTTTCGCCGATGGCTCAAGTGCCTCAATATGCCACAGCAACTACTGTGCAACCAACTCCAGGAGGTTTCCAGATGCCTTTGGTTCAAACACCCAATTCAAGTCCATCGGCAA
This sequence comes from Miscanthus floridulus, assembly GCF_019320115.1. Classification (NCBI taxonomy): domain Eukaryota; kingdom Viridiplantae; phylum Streptophyta; class Magnoliopsida; order Poales; family Poaceae; genus Miscanthus; species Miscanthus floridulus. The sequence goes on along the minus strand of NC_089589.1, from coordinate 17,606,833 downwards.
GCTTACGGCCGATGCAGCAGAAAGCCCCTACTATGAGTCAAACTGGGGTTCAGTTCATGCCTCAAGCTGGTTATAATTATCCAACAATGTCAGCAAATTACCAGCCATCGGTAAGTTTTGTACCGATGAGTTCTAATAATGGTTGGTCAGGACAGTTACCTGTTCAACATACAGTTCAACAAAATTAGCAGGTTGCAGGGATTCAACAAGGTCATATGCAAGCTGGTTTCCAGAATCAAGCATCGGCAGCTCAGTCGATGAATCCTTTCCAGCAGGTTAATGGACCACAAGTAACGGCAAATATGCCTATTGCTGGAGATTGTGGGCCGCAAAGATATGTGGAGGGATATCAGCATGTACCTCCTGTAGAAATTCAGCCAGTTCGTCAGCAGGAGGCTGATGCTTTTTGGGCCGATAAGATAGCAGAAATTATGAAGCATCAGTTTTGGATAAAGCCCAAGGTCAATACTTATTCTTATCGGACTCCATACCCTCTTGCATATGATTTAATTCCTCTCCCAAATCGGTACAAGGTACCAGATTTCACTAAATTCTCTGGGCAAGATGATACATCAACAATGGAACACGTCAATCGCTTCATTATTCAATGTGGAGTGGCAGCTAGCAGAGTTGAATTAAGAGTTCGATTATTTTCATCATCTTTGTCTGGATCGGCATTTACATGGTTCATTTCATTACCACCAAATTCTATTATTACTTGGGCTGATCTAGAAAAACAATTTCATAAGTATTTCTTTGCTGGAGTCCATGAAAAGAAGCTTACCGATTTAGTAAAATTGAGACAACGTAATGATGAATCGGTAGAAAGCTTTGTGCAAAGGCTACGAGATGTAAAAAATAAGTGCTACAGCCTGGTGCTGGATGATCGGCAGCTTGCCGATCTGGCTTTCCAAGGGTTATTGCCACATCTTAAAGACAGATATGCTTCTTAGGAGTTTGAAAGCCTCAGTCATCTTGTGCAAAGGATCTCTGATCAAGATACTAGGGTTTTTGAACCTAAGAAGAATTGGAGTAAAAAAGTATCATTTGTTGAAGAAGTAGGAGATTCTGATTCTGATGAAGAACCAGTTATCGGCTTAGCTGAGTGGGTTAAGAATAAAAAGCCAATATCTTGTCCCTTTGGTCAGAAAGAGCCAGAAAAGTTTACCTTTGATATCACCAAGGCCGACAAGATATTTGATCTTCTGCTTCAAGAGGGCCAAATTAAGCTGTCACCTAATCATGTGATCCCATCAGTAGAAGAGTTGAAGAAGATCTTGTACTGCAAATGGCACAATGCAACTTCACACAGTACAAATGAGTGCAAGGTGTTCAGGCAACAGTTACAATCGGCTATTGAATCTGGGAGAATTAAGTTTGGTACTTCCAAGGCCCAGAAGCCGATGAAAATTGATCAACACCCTTTTCTAGCAAATATGTTGGAGGCCAAAGGGAAGACCAAGGTATTGATGTCAGAGGCTGCTGAGAAAAATGCATCAGTGGATCCCCAACATCGGATAACTACCGATGATGCAAAAAGTAAGGGTTTGCTGGGAGAAAGCAGTAGTTCCAAAAACCCTCCTCGACCTGGCATTGTGATTACCCATCGAAGGCAGCAGGAGGGTTGGCGTCAATGTAAGGACCGATATCGACAACAGCAAGAAGAGAGACGTCGGGAAGAATGGTATCGGCATAAAGATCATTGGAGGTGCCCGTTTTTCATCCATTGCTGGGAAGAAGGTATTAAATTGCCAACTGTTGAAAATTGCCCTGAGTGCAATGGTTATTATGGGGTCAATCGGTCAGAAAGGAGGTTTCGACCTGGCAATCAGGGTTTATTTATCAATGAGCCGATCAGAGGCAGAGCATCAGTGCATGATCGGCTGGGGGGCAGACTTAGTGTACATGAGAGGCTTGGTAAATGCGCTGGATATTTTCCAAGGAATTAAGAGGAGCTTGAGGAGATGGCAAACGCAAGAGTTCCCGATGAAGAAATATTCTACAGGGACCCTAATATACGCCGTATAGAATCAATTGGGACCTAGTATCAGCCGGTTTGGAAAACCAAGTTTCCTCGATGGTGCCCGGAGGGTCTGACAAAGACACAGAAAAGGAGGATGCAACGTGAGCATCAGGAGGATTTATACCAAGAGGAAAATTCCTCCAATGAGAGGTCTGGTCATCAGCAGTGGCAGGTAAAACACAAAAATAAGGGTCCATCGGCAGATGTTAATATGGTATTCATGTTGCCGATGGAGTTTTTGGCACTATCTGATAATGAGGAAAAAGTTGTTCTCTCTGATCAAGTAGCTTAGTTGACACTAGATCCAATGATGGTTGTTTTTGAGAAACCTACCGATGACGAGAGACGACATCTTAAGGCTTTGTTTGTGAAAGGCAGAGTTGATGGGCAGCCTGTATCTAAGATACTTATCGACGGAGGGGCTGCGATTAATATTATGCCTTATGTGATGTATCGGAAACTTGGTAAGGGAGATCAAGACTTGACCAAAACCGATATGACGCTGAAGGATTTTGAAGGCAATGTGTCACCGGCTAACGGGGCAGTATGCGTTGAATTGACCATCGGCAGTAAAACCTTGCCGACGACGTTCTTTGTTATTAATGGCAAGGGTGCATATAATCTACTTCTAGGGAGGGATTGGATTCATGCTAATTGTTGTGTTCCTTCTACAATGCATCAATGCCTCGTACAGTGGATTGGGGATAAGATTGAGGTTGTCCCTGGTGATTCTTCTTATATCATCGCATCGGCAGAATCAGATACTTATGAGCGAACTAAATGCATATTAGGAGAAGTTTGGGAAAAAGAGTTCCTTAGAGTTGCTGATTATGAAATTCCACCAATCCAAGCAGTCGGTTCTGAAGAAGAGTTTTAATGGATAGGTTTGCCGATGATGGAAAATTAGGTCAAGGGTTTACATCGGCAGATGATTTAGTGATAAGTTAGATTCCAAGTGTAAGCAGCAAATAACTGATTTGTTAAAAGAGTATAAAGATTGTTTTGCTTGGGATTATACTGAGATGCCTGGATTAGACCAATCGATAGTTGAACATCGGTTACCTATCAAATCTGGATTTCGGCCACATCAGCAGCCAGCGCGCCGATGCAACCCTAATATACTTCCTGATATTAAGGCCGAAATAACTAAATTAATTGAGGCAAAGTTTATTCAGCAGTGTCGATATGCAGAGTGGATCTCTAATGTGGTTCCTGTTTATAAGAAGAATGGAAAACTTCGTGTTTGTATTGATTTCAGGAATCTCAACAAAGCCACACCGATGGATGGCTATCCAATGCCGATTGCTGATTTGTTGATTGATGCTGCAGCCGGACATCAAATTATCAGCTTCATGGATGGTAATGCAGGTTACAATCAAATATTCATGGCTGAAGAGGATATTCCCAAGACTGCTTTCAGATGTCCAGGTCATGTAGGGTTGTTTGAGTGGATAGTCATGACGTTTGGTTTGAAAAATGCCGGCGCTACTTATCAAAGAGCTATGAACTTTATTTTTCATGAATACATCGGCACATTAGTGGAGATCTACATTGATGATGTAGTGATTAAGTCTGGAGATATCACAAAACATCTAGCCAATCTACGAAAGATACTGGAGTGCACAAGGAAGCATGGATTGAAGATGAATCCTAATAAATGTGCATTTGGTGTATTGGCAGGTCAATTCTTGGGTTTTATGGTGCATCAGCGGGGCATCAAAATCAGTAGGAAGTCTATTGATGCAATTAACAAGGTGGTTGCTCCTGCCAATAAAACTGAATTGCAATCTTTGATCGGTAAGATTAATTTCATTAGAAGATTCATATCTAATCTGTCGGGTAAGATCAAGGCTTTCAGTCCATTACTTAAATTGAAAGCCGATCAGGAATTTGTATGGGGAGCTGAGCAGCAGTTAGCCCTAGATGAAATTAAGAAATATTTAACAAATCCTCCAGTGCTAGTTCTGCCTCAACACGGGAAACCTTTCAGGTTGTATTTGTCAACTGATGATACCGTTATTGGTTCAGCTCTTATTCAAGAATTTGAAGGGAAAGAATGTGTTATTTATTATTTGAGCAGAAGATTAGTGGATGCTGAGACAAGGTATTCGGCCATCGAAAAATTATGTCTGTGTTTATACTTTTCTTGTGTCAAATTAAGACATTATTTGTTATCTGCCGAATGTACGGTCATATGCAAAGACGACGTAGTCAAGTATATGCTGTCGATGCCGATATTAAGTGGTAGAATCGGCAAGTGGATTTTAGCATTATCAGAATTTGAACTACGTTACGAATCGACTAAGGCAGTTAAGGAGCAAGTTATGGCTGATTTTGTCACTCAGCATTGTAATACAGTGGACTCTCTGGAGGTTGCTCCTTGGACACTTTTCTTCGATGGGTCCACATGTGGTGAAGGAGCAGGTATCGGCATTGTGTTGATTTCACCTCAAGGAAGGAAGTATGAGTTTTCATGGCCGATTGTTGCTACATCGACAAACAATCAGGCTGAATACCAAGCCTTGATAAAAGGGTTAGAATTTGTGAAGGAGATACGTGCCAATGCTGTTGAAATCTTTGGTGATTCTATGCTAGTTATAAATCAATTGGCTGGGATTTATGAATGCCGAAGTGAAGTTTTAATTTCGTATTATGAAAGATGCTTGCAATTGTTGAAAGGGTTTAGAGATTTTCGTCTTGAACATATTTCTCGACTGCATAATGAGGAGGCTAATCGACTAGCTCAGCATGCTTCAGGGTATCAGCCTATTCAGGAAGTGCTAACATCGGCAGTCGATACCGATGACTGGAGAAAGGAGATTGTCGATTATTTGAAGGACCCATATAAAAAGGTTGAAAGACGTATAAGGTTCCAAGCTACCAAGTATGTGCTCCTCAATGATGAATTATATTATCGAACTATAGACGGAGTTTTACTCAGATGTGTTAGCAGTGATGAATCAAAAACTTTGATGGGTGAAATTCATGAAGGAGTGTGTGGAGCGCATCAATCGGCTTTCAAGATGAAGTGGATGATCAGAAGGAATGGATACTATTGGCCGACTATTCTTGAAGATTGTTTTAAATATTTTAAAGGATGTCAGGGATGTCAAAAGTTTGGTAATATTCAAAGAGCACCTGCATCGGCTATGAACCCTATAATTAAACCTTGGCCGTTCTGGGGGTGGGCTATCGATCTCATCGGTCAGATTTATCCGCCATCGAGCAAAGGACATAAATTTATTCTGGTTGCTACCGATTATTTCACAAAATGGGTTGAGGCAATTCCTTTAAAAAAGGTGACATCGGCTAATATGATTGATTTTGTGAAAGAGCATATTGTTTACCGATTGGTATTCCTCAAACTATCACTACCGATCAGGGTACTATGTTTACATCGGGAGAATTTGATGAGTTTGTTGTGGATATGGGAATTAAAGTTTTAAATTCTTCTCCATATTATGCTCAAGCTAATGGTCAGGCTGAGGCTTCTAACAAAGGGATCATCAAACTCATTAAGCGCAAAATTAAAGAAAATCCTAAGAGGTGGCATACAGTATTAAATGAAGCCTTGTGGTCATATCGGATGTCATGTCATGGTACAACCAAGGTAACGCCTTATCAGTTAGTATATGGACACGACGCAGTATTGCCTTGGGAAATTAAAATTGGCTCTAGGCGAATACGTTCTCAAAATCAGCTGACAGCCGATGATTATGATACTCTTATGAAGGATGAGTTGGAAGATGTGGCGGGTCATCGGTTAAGGGCTTTAGCTAGCATCGAAGAAAATAAGAAAAGAGTAGCCAGATGGTATGACAAGAAGGTGAAGGTAAAGGAGTTTGCCGATGGAGATCTGGTCTGGAAATTGATTTTACCGATTGGGACTAAAAGTTCAAAGTTTGGAAAGTGGTCTCCTAATTGGGAAGGTCCATATCGGGTAAATCAGTCTGTTCCTGGTAACGCATATATTCTAGAAACCCTCGAAGGGGTTATGTTTCCCAGAGCATTAAATGGAAAATATTTAAAGAAATATTACCCTAGTATCTGGATGGATGCATAAAAGTATAAGTGCCGATAACGGTCCTATCGGCTAAAATTATACAAGGATGTCAATGTCTCATAAAGTGCCGATGCAATAGACAAGATTTACAAGTTTAACAAGGATTGGATAGCCAATATCGCACGCAGGCGAATCTGGTCGGCTTCCTTCATTTCTTTGATGTCTTCATCGGCAGCACCCTCCACAGGCTTGAGTTTTTTCTTCATGGCCAAGGCTTTGCGAGCCTGGATGTCTCTTTCTTGCTGAAGGGCCTTGATGGCATTGGGTAGCCGGCTTTCTTCTTATTGGGCATGAGTTAAGGCTGCCTCGACTTCTTTCAATTCAGCCAATAGAGCCATCCTCTTTGCCGATAAATCTAAGATTTTCTATTTAAGTTCAGCGCCCGAAGTCTGCAAGTTGCCGATGCCCTTGTGCTTCTCATCGGCAATCTGTTTCAGTTGTAGCATCTCTTCTTTGAGTTGAGCCTGAGCTGCTCTATCGGCAATGCGTTGAGCAGCCCGTTGATATTGCAGTTGGTGGCTTTCTAAATGGGCTGCTGGGAAGAGTGATTCTTCAACATCAGCAGGGACCTGGCCACGGATTGTTTTGAAAATTGCCTTTGCGGGGTCCGAGTCATCTACCAGTTGGGCGGTATCCTGCTGTAACAAGTCCAGGAGAGCTTCCAACTTAGACTTAATTTCTGCCGATATTGTTCCCAGTGCAAGGGAAGAACTTGCTTCCTCTCCATCATCATCAGAAACGTCGATGGCAAAGGAAAATAGGCTGTTTGGGGAGTCTTGTTCCTGGGAAAAAGAAAAAGAGGTCAGTTGAGGATAAGTATGAATATTATAAATCGACCAGGTCAATTGGCTTACCTGTTTTAAGGCAATTTCCTGTACTTGGCTGGAGGAAGCAGCCTGGAGTATGCCGTGTGGAGGATCGGCTGAGCTTGCCGATGGGATATCCTCTGTGGCTTCATCGGTGGTTGGCCCTTGGGGTATGATGACCGGTGGTATGTCCTGTATAGGAGGATTGACTGTTTGCTCAGTTGCATCGGCTGATTCTGGCCGGCTTGCAGACGTTGGGGCAGATGTGGGGATCGGCATGGACTTTTGTCGTTTTGGCTGTGCCTCGGCATCTGTCAAGGCTTTGCGCTTTGCTTGGGCTTCAACAACGGTTGGCTGGGGGGCATCGGCACTTGTTGGTTGTGGAGCTTGAACATCTGGTACGCTTGCCGATGTACTCATTTGTTGCCGCAAAACAAGTGTAAGGTATGATATTTAACAGATAAAATGTGAAATCAAAGGAATACCTCTGAAGGTTTGCCAGAGGTAGTGGTGCTTGATGTCGGAGGAATTGCCGATGACGATCCAGCAGCAGCTCTTACACCCTAATGATTAATGTTAATATAGTTTGTGATCAGCATGGGTAGAAATAAATAGGGTTGTTACCTTGAATGCCTTGATCAGAGTTGTAGCAGCAGCCAATGGAGTGGCCCTAGCTGTAGCCAATTTGGACTTGGAGGTGATGGTCTTGGCATGGGTCTTCTAGTGAGTCAAAGCAGCTAAGGTGGGGGCATTGTAGCCGATCGGTGATATCGGGGAAACAGGCCGAAGATCGAAGGGTTTCCCACTTTTGCTCATAGATGGTGCTGGGTTGTTAACCTGTCATGAGAAAGTTAGTTACCGATATATGAAAGGAAAAAGCAGAAGGGAGTTAAAAGAAACTTACTGCGTCATCGGGAATGGCGTATTCAGGGTCGATCATGTGCCGATATGTGTGAGCAGATGTTGCAAACAGTTGTTCCCTCCACTCTCGCCACCATTGCTTATATGATTCGGTGATGAAAGATACTGGCGTCCAGATGGATAGATCGACATCTGTAGTATCGGCATCGGGGGAGAGTCGCACTACCCTACTCCAATATGTTCCGCAGGTGATTGTTTCTCTGGGTTTGATCACATCGGCAAAACAAAGTTTGATTGGCAGTTGCCCAAAAGCCAATTGATGGGATACTGTTGATGGATTGTAAAATTCATATGTGATATTGGTGTTTTTCCCGCTACCGAATGTGTTTACTAGGATTGCCCTGGGAGTAATGATGGCCATCATGAGTTCATTATCCTGGTTCAGAGTGTCATCGGCAAAATTGAAAAGAAGGGGGAATCTGTTTTCTTCGTCAAGATAAGGTACCCAGGCCCTATGATCACGAGGAAGACCATTGTAGAAGCTTTGGAAGAATCTGTCGATCTGGTCTTCATTGGCCTCTGTTCCAGGGAGGACAATTATGGCTTCACCAAAATTGAGGGGTGAGCGTGTTGCCGATTCCTCATCCCCAAGCACGTGGTCTTCGGCAATTTCTCATGGGAATTGTTGGGCAAAGAAGTCCCATTGCAAACGTTTGTGCATATGGGCATTCAGCCACATGTTGATAAACCACCACGGGCCTCCTAAGTTGCCGATGGGTTCGCCAAGCAAAAGTTTTTGAGATACTTGATGAAGAAGATGATAAGTGGAGCTCAGAAGGTATTGGCCAAGAGGGAACCTTACATCAGTGGCCAAAAGTTCAGCCGCAGGGAGGAAGGCGTTGGTTGGTCCTACTGATCGACCACAGAAGATAAATTTTTCTAACCACATATTCAAGAATGTGGCATGTTCCCTCTGGTTAACTGTCCCAGTCCTCTGGCATTCTTGAATATATCCTGTCCAACCGCCGATGTTGCGGGTATTCACCCTATATTCAGATTTTCTGCCATAGATGGAGCCTTCATCGGCAGTTGAAATGTCCAAGCCAGTGAGCATGTAGACATCGGCAAGTGTGGGAGTAGCTGGGCCATGTCCAAACATAAAAGTGTTTGTTGTGTCTGACCAGAAGTAAGCAGCTGCAATCATCATTGACTCGTTCTTTTGCATATCGGCAATGGATAGCCTATGCATTGGTCTAGCTTCCGTTCTGCCCAGTGTACTTGCATCGATCTGTTGACTCTCAAGTACCAATCTTTCCACCCTTTGGTGGTTTTGGGCCAAGATCGGAATGTACCTTTCCATAAATTCAGAGAGAAATTTTGGGCTCTAAAAGGGATTCTATTAACCTCTGCATTAATTAGATCAGTTGGATCTGGGTTGCCCATTGGTCCTAGGCATTGGACATGCGGCTGATCGGTTGGAATAACTAATTTATTGCGAAGTTCCTAAGTTTAGAGGATCCGAAGAACAAAGAAAAAGAGAAAAAATTATCAACTGTATGAACTCGCAAAGACCAGAGGAATCAAGGTAAAAAGTAACGGAAGTGGAACGAACCGCAGGGACGTCGAAGTTGATTGCCATTATCTTGAGGTAGATGGGGGCATGAGCTGGAGACTCGAGGTTGACGCTGGAGAAAAGTTCTTGTTGGTTGAGGCCGCGCAGTTGTTCGTCGGAGTCGCCGCCGAAAAGAGAGAGTGCCAAAGATTGGAGTCTGAGGGTAGAAGATGAGCGTTCAGGAGAAATCTATTTATAAGCCGCTTGGAGTAGGGGTATTTTGGACTTATCTCTATGCCACGCGCATATAGGTCGAGGTGGTTCAGATGGATATGGTAACTGTTTGCACGATAATCAAGGGATTGTACAGATGATTTGATGGCAAGTGATCATGATTTGGAAGAGATCTCGGTGCAGGATATTTTAATTCTGAAAATGGCGGCATTATTATGTTAGGATCTTGCCGATGGATTATTGTTTCGGTATCTTAACCATAATCAGGGCAAGAGTGGTTGGAAATTGTGCGATATTTATTGAGGTGTGTGAATCAGGACTAGATTTGATTAGATTTGATAACAGATCAAGTTTTGGCTTGGAGGATGAGTTACGGTAATTGGGCGAAGGCAAACGTTATCTGGAGTAAATTTCGGAGCATTAATGGTTTTATACTCCGAAATTGGGGGGCATGTGTTGACACCATTTTTTGCATGTGTCAAAATGATCAGAGTGGGCTAATCGGCAGGAGGAAAGTTACTGTATACGCTGACAGCCGACGAAAATCAGTTTGTAAAGATGGTTGCCGATGAATGGTGGTGATCGATGGAAAAGTTGATTTAGACTCGGGCGTTGCCGATAAGGTTGGAGATGTTATTGTCGATGCCGATGGAGGAAGGCTTGAAGACTACTGCCGATGAAACAGGAAGTATGCCGATGGAAAGGAGGTCGGTGAGATTTCCATCGTAATTGAGACGGACAGGGAATAGATAGGAGTTGATTTCCTTTTCTATATTTGTTAGAGTATGATTCATGTAAAGGGTCACGTGTTTCCTTAGATATGGACTTAGTGTCCTAGTTGTATTTGGTTATGTCTCTTTAGATCAGGGTATAAATATAGATTGAGGGGCAATGTAATATAAATCAATCAATATCAAAACCAATTTTTACTCCTATTTGCATCTACTTACTTTTCAGCGACTTCGTCAATTTGCATATTATTTTTTCTTTTTACGAGTTCTCATTGATTCGGCGAGTTGCATCGCTTCAGTGCAACCTTCGGCGATTCTCGAGTTCCGTGTGAGTACCTCTTGGCCGTGACTTCCGGGCGTATCGCTGTTGTCAGGACCATAGTGCTCGTATCTTCATCCTTGTCGATTAACAGGTCAAATCGACTGGCACGCTTTGGATATCGATTCGGGTATTAGCCCTTTGTGTTTGCATATCCACTTTTTGCATCAACAAAAACTGTTGAGAGAAATTCTAGTGCCTGTGTGGTGCAGAAAAATTCTCAAAACTCCCACAAGAAGAAATTCCAGTAAGAACTCAAATAAAAGAATACTACACCTTTTAAGAAGAAGAAGAACAAGAAAAAGGGAAATTGTTTCACTTGTGGCAAGCCCAGGCATTATGCTAAGGATTGCCCAAATGGCAAGTGGAAGCCCAAGAAGAAATCTGCAAACATGATTGAAGCTGATGGAGGAACATCAGGGTATAGTAATTTATTACCTATAGTTCTTTCAGTTTTTCATTCACCTGATTGGTGGGTGGATACAGGAAGTAATATTCATGTATGTGCTGATATTTCTTTGTTTTCTTATTATCAGGTCGGGCAGACTTCCTCCTTGTTGATGGGGAATGGGGCGCGTGCGGCTGTACGTGGTGTTGGTACGGTCGATTTGAAGCTTACTTTGGGAAAGACCGTGCAACTGAAGAACGTGTAGCATGTCCCCTCAATAAGGAAGAATTTGATTCGTGGTTCTCTATTATGTCGTGATGGTTATAAACTTGTGTTTGAGTCGAATAAGTGCGTACTTTCTAAGTATGGAACTTTTGTTGGAAAAGGCTATGATAGCGGAGGCTTGTTCCTCTTGTCTTTAGATGATGCATGTGTTAATTATGTGAACCATGTGAGCCAGGTTAATGAGACAAATGTTTGGCATTCGCGCTTATGTCATATTAATTTTGGTTGCATGACTCGCTTAGCTGGTTTGAATTTAATCCCGAAATTTGATTTGGTCAAAGGTTCTAAATGCCATGTATGCGTGCAATCAAAGCAACCTTGCAAGTCTCACAAGGCTGTTGAGGCGAGGGACTTGGCACCACTAGAACTAATCCATTCTGATTTTTGTGAAATAAATGGTGAGTTGACCAAAGGTGGCAAAAGATATTTCATGACATTTATAGATGATTGCACTACATTTTGCTACGTGTATCTGTTAAAATCAAAAGATGAAGCATTAAATTATTTTAAGATCTATAAATTGAGGTAGAAAACCAACTTGAGAAAAAAAAATAAACGTTTGCGGTCTGATCGCAGGGGAGAATATTTCTCAAATGAGTTTTTTTCTGAGTTTTGCGTAGAGCATGGTATTGTTCATGAGAGGACACCGCCATACCCACCACAATCCAATGGGATTGCAGAGAGAAAGAACCACACTCTAACTGAGTTGGTTAACGCCATGTTAGAGACCGTGGGACTATCTAAGGAATGGTGGGGTGAGGCAGTATTGATAGCATGTCATGTCCTGAATAGGGTGCCCACAAAGAACAAAGAAATTACACCATTCCAGGAATGAGAGAAGAAAAGATTAAATCTTTCTTACTTGTGAACATGGGGTTGTTTGGCAAAGGTGAATGTGCCAATTAACAAGAAGCAAAAGCTTGGACCAAAAACCATTGATTGTGTCTTTCTCGATTATGCTATTCACAACGTGGGTTATAGATTTTTAATAATAAATTCTAGAGTACCTGATGTGAATGTTGGCACAATTATGGAATCTAGAGATGCTACATTTTTTTGAAAGTGAATTTCCTATGAAAAATACACCTAGCACTTCTAGTCATGATTCTATAATACTTCCATAGTTGCATGAACTGATGGAACATGCTGATGTTGAAACCCATGTGGAAAATCATGAGGATAATAATATAGTCACTCGAAAGAGTAAGAGACGGAGGACTGCAAAGTCCTTTGGTAAAAACTATATTATATACCTCATGGATGACACTCCTAAGACCATAGAAGAGGCATATTCATCTCTTGACGATGACTTATGGAAGGAAGTTGTTCAGAGTGAGATGGACTCTATTATATCTAATGGAACATGGGAGGTTGTTGATCGTCCTTACGGGTGCAAACCTGTGGGATGTAAATGGGTGTTCAAGAAAAAGCTTAGACTTGATGGTACAATTGAGAAGTACATGGCGAGGCTCGTGGCCAAGGGCTATACCCATAAAGAAGGCAAAGATTATTTTGATACTTATTCACCAGTTGCCCGTCTTACGACTATATGAGTGTTACTTTCCTTGGCTACCTCACAAGGTCTTCTTGTTCATCATATGGACATTAAGACAGCTTTCTTGAATGGAGAGCTTGAGGAAGAGATCTATATGGATCAGCCGGATGGATTTGTAGCAAAGGGTCAAGAGGGAAAGGTATGTAAGTTATTGAAATCCTTGTATGGTCTAAAACAAGCACCTAAGCAGTGGCATAAGAAGTTCAACAAAAACTTTGACATCAGCCGGCTTTGCTGTGAACGAAGCTGACAAATGTATTTATTATCGGTATGGTGGGGGAGATGGTGTGATCTTGTGCTTATATGTGGATGATATACTAATTTTTGGAAATAATGTTAATGTGATCAAGGAAGTGAAAGATTTTTTGTCTAGTAACATTGAAATGAAAGATTTGGGTGAGGCTAATGTTATTCTTAACATAAAGATACTGAGAGAAGTAAATGGTGGGGTAACACTTGTGCAATCCCATTATGGGGAAAAGGTGCTGAGTCGCTTTGGATATAGTGACTGCACACCTGCTCCAACTCCTTATGACCCAAGTGTGCTGTTAAGGAAGAATCGAAGAATAGCATGAGATCAATTGAGATATTCTCAAATAATTGGCTCACTTATGTATTTAGCTAGTGCAACGAGGCTTGATATCTCATTTGTTGTGAGCAAACTTAGCCGATTTGTTTAACATCCAGGAAATAATCATTGGCGTGTTCTTGAGAGGGTATTGCACGATCTAAAAGGGACTATGAGCTATGGCATACAATATACCGGGTATCCAAGGGTACTAGAAGGTTATTGTGCTACAAATTGGATATCTAATGTTTATGAGATTTACGCCACAAGTGGATATGGGTTCTCATTTGGAGGTGGCGCTGTTTCATGGAAGTCTTGCAAGCAGACCATCTTAACGAGGTCAACAATGGAAACAGAATTCACAGCATTAGATACCGCCACAGTTGAAGCTGAGTGGCTTCGTGAACTCTTTATGGATTTACCGGTGGTTGAAAAACCAATACCGGCTATATCCATGAACTATGATAATCAGACTGTGATAATCAAAGTGAATAGTTCTAGGGATAACATGAAGTCTACAAGGCATGTGAAGAGGCAGTTAAAATCTGTTAGAAAACAGAGAAACTCTAGAGTAATAGCGTTGGACTATGTCCATACATCAAAGAATCTGACAGATCAATTTACAAAGGGTCTATCATGCAAAGTGATAGAAGGTGCATCGAGGGAATGTAGCACCCAATTTTAAGGATAAAATTGAATGCACTAAACTCATGTGTGCCTAGGGATCAGTCACACACATAAGTCGATAAATTACAAAAGTATCATCACGGTGTATCTTACATAACGATTAATACCATCACATAGTCTTACACAACATAGCGGAAAATAAAAGAAAGTAGCTCTCTCGTGGAAGCTCCATTCACAGGGATGGTCAACTGGTTGACCACAAGCCTAAAAGTCCTCAGGAAACTCCTCATACTCGTTGACATCTGTTACCCAACCAGGATTTTTATCCAAATATAGAAAGTAAACAAGCGTAAGTACTTCTCGTACTTAACAAGATAACATGGAGTTATGAAAGCTCAAAAAGGTTGACTCTAGTTTATTGCAGATAGCACTTTTAGTAAGTCAAGATTTTATCATCGGTTATTATCAAGTTATGCTTAAGCCCCAATTAAACCCACGTGATCAGATATCAGAATCAATTGTATCATATTATCATCATAGAACATCATAAATGAGCAACAATAAATAACCAGTTATTCTGTGAGTTTTCCAGGCCGCTCATGACCGTGAGCACGGATGTTATAACAGTTTGTAACCCTCTGCAGAGGTTGTGCACATTCACCGCGAGTCGTGATTCCCATATGCCCGGGTTAAGTACTCTCATATCACTGCCAAGGTGAGCGGGCAGGGTACACTATGAAGCCGTTTCACAGGTTTCTCTAACAAGTTAGGGCCGCTAGGTTTCCTCGGCAGGCAGATGTAGGAACCCCCCCCTTTCTAATGGCACATATCCATCGTGGCTATACACATAGGAACAGAGGTAGTCCTATACAAAACGTGGCAAGCCCCTTTTGTGCCATAAAGGTAACCTCTAACAAGCTAGAAAAGGTCCTATTACTGAGCTAAAGTCAGAGCCATCTGACCCTCATGGTTGCACTGTTAGTCCTAGCTTTTGCCGATAGATAAGTCCTTATAGAGGGCCGAGAGCATCATGATCGAAAGTCATTTGCTCCTTCACCCTATAATTCAGTTGTTTAAAACAAATTTTACCTTTTCGTTCCATAGAACCATTATTCATTATGTAGATCACGTATAGTTACATTGAGCGATAGCAAACTACCCATATGCATATAACCCATAGGAGAACAAGGAACAGGATAATCAAACACTAGGATGTCCTTACGGGTATCAAAATTAGACACATGCAAATGAGTAATTAATAAATGGTGAATAGGACATCAAGGTAGATCCCATGCTATACTTGCCTTGGTTAGCAAACTCCTGCTGGTCCTACTGGTCGTCAAAGAACTCTTGGTCACCAACGTTCTCCTCACCGTCTGAACGCGACCAACACGGCAACATACAACATTCTAAAGGCATTCATGCAAAGCAAACAATCCTATAGTTAGAACAGTACACCAGCAGTATAGAAAACAAGATAAAATGTTTATGAAAATAATCTATCTCTTGCTACGATCACGTCAACGCGAAGTTCACCAAAATCGGAGCTAAAACGCAAAAGTTATGATTTAAACACGATTTCCTATAGCAAATTAATTAAGTAAACCTAACCATGAAATTTAAAAGTTGCAAACATGATTAATAGTTGTACTAACACATAGATTGTGAAATTACAAAACTAACGCAATTTGAACGGGTCGATTCGGAGCTAAAACGAAGTTTTTATGAGCAAAACAAATCCAGTGGCATGTCTGTAATTAGTATGAACTATTTTCGGATTTAAAATAAATAAAAAGGATATTCAGATTTAATCAACTGAGGGATGGCGTGCATAATTTGCTGAAAACCGAGGGGATCTTTAGCAATTTTGCCACGGCGAAGGGGTATCGGCCTCTCTGGACCGTTGATCATGTGATGGACGGCAGAGAAAAGAGATGGCGGCGGCCAGGAACAGTGCTTCCGGCGGCGGGGCACCATGGCCGGTGGCAAGGAGGTCACTGGTGCGCATGGGTTGGGGTCTACGGGCCACGGTTCGAAGAACCAAGGGCATCGGGGAAGAGAGGGGGCGGAAGGGAACCCGCCTAGGCCAAGATTGCGGCCGAAGGTCATGGCTGAGGCGGTGGTCGCCATGGCCGACGATGCAGAGCTCTCAGGCGCATGCGGCTAGGGCTCTAGAAGCCATGAAAATCAAAAGTAACGGCACGGGGAGAAAGAGGGGAGCAAGGGGTTCTCACCGCGGGGGAAAACGAGGACGGAGACGGCTCGGGGACGGTGAACCGCATAGAGGGGTGGACGACGGACCTCGGCGCTTCTCCGTGCGATGGTTGTGGCTTCAGTGCGCTCGGCAAATGCGAAAACAGAGCGGGGGCGACATCAGTGAGGGCGGCGGAGAGTCTCGGCTCCGTTTTATAGAGGTCGGGCGCGGGGAGACGCTCCCACGACGACGCGAGACGTGGGCGCGGAGCGGCGGTTGCGGACTTGACCGGCGCTGTGGTTGCGGGAGGTGGGGGAAGGCGCCGACACGTGGGCCTAGGCGGTCAGTGACTGAGGCGCGGGCGGCAGTTGAGGAAAGCAGCGCGGCCTTGGCTGGGCCAGCCTAAGAAGGAAAATAGGAGGAGGGGAAAGGAGGGAGGCGCGCGGGCCGGCGGGAGAAATGGGCCAGCAGGCCAAAATTGAAGAAGGGGAGGGGAGAGAATGATTTTTTTTATATTTTCTAGAGTTTTAGCAAACCATTTTCAAATTGATTTTGTATCCAAATTCAAATTTGATCAAAACCAATCATTGCAAAAATAAAGGTGCAGCAGCATGTATGCATCAAAAGGTTACTAACCTTATATTTGATTTTAATTTCCCAAAAATTATTATTTTCCTATATTTGAATGCACACATAATAACATAATTAAATCAAATTTACTTATTTTAAAAGAATGAAATTTTTGGGTGTTACAATTCTACCCCCCTTAAGATGAATCTCGTCCTCGAGATTCGGATGATTGCTTACTCAAACAGTTGTGGATAAGACTTTCGCAATTCCTCTTCTCTTTTCCAAGTAGCCTCATCCTCTGTATACCGATTCCACTATACCTTGCACATTTTTATAACTCAGCTCCTAGTAACTCTTTCTGCCATCTATAAGATCTTTATCGGATACTCTTCATATGTGAGATCTTCCTTAACAGCAAGTTCTTCTAAAGGAATCTGCTCTTCTGGTACTCGCAGACACTTCTTTAATTGAGAAACATGAAACACGTCGTGCACACCTGACAAACTCTCAGGCAGTTCCAACTGATAGGCTACTTCTCCATGTCTCTCTAGGATCTTGAAAGGTCCAATATACCTTGGTGCCAACTTTCCCTTCATATTAAATCTTTTCACACTTCTCATTGGTGACACCTTCAAGTACACATAATCTCCAACTTTGAAAGTCAGCTCTCTTCTACGAGTATCAGCGTAACTCTTCTATCGAGACTGAGCCACTTTCAAGTTATCTCTAATCATTCTCACTTGTTCTTCTGCGTCTCTAAGGACATCGGGTCCAAACACTTGAGTTTCACCAGTCTGATTCCAGAACAAAGGCATTCTACATTTACGCCCATATAGCACCTCAAATGGTGACATCTTGAGACTCTTTTGGTAACTATTATTGTACGAGAACTCAGCATATGGCAAACTCTTGTCCCAACATGTACCATATTGCAGTGCACAAGCTCTCAACATATTTTCCAAAATCTGGTTGATCCTTTCAGTCTATCCATTAGTTTGTGGGTGGTAAGCAGAACTGAAATTCAACTTTGTCCCCAAAGATCTATGTACTTTCTGCCAGAATTGCGACGTAAACTGAGTGCCTCTATCAGACATAATTTTCTTGGGAACACCATGTAAGCACACTATCCTTTCCATGTACAACTCTGCTAGCCTTGCACTTGTATAGGTAGTCTTGACTGGTAGAAAATGAGCAACCTTGGTGAGTCGATCCACTATTACCCATATTGAATCATAACCTCTTTGAGTACGGGGCAAACCTATGATAAAATCCATACCAACTTCTTCCCATTTCCATTTAGGAATCTTTATTGGTTGTAGCAACCCTGCAGGTCTTTGATGCTCAGCTTTCACCCTTTGACAAGTGTCACACAAAGCCACATACTCTGCCACATCTCTCTTCAAACCATACCACCAATACTTCTCTTTGAGATCCAAATACATCTTATACTTCCGGGATGTATAGAATAAGTAGACTCATGTGCCTCTTGTAGAACTGCATCACGGATAGCCTTCAATTCAGGTACACATATCCTTTTCCTGAACCAAAGAGTACCATTCTCATCCATCCTGAATCCTGGTGCCTTTCCAAGCACTATATTCTCCGCTATCTCCTTAAGTTTTTCATCCTCCAATTGACCTTTGCGTATTTCTTGCTCCAAGGTAGGCTCCATCACCAATTCTATTGCATTAGTGACCAAACTCAAGTTGAGATATTCCATTTCAGCACACAACTCTGCTAGCATAAATGTCATCCGAAGTCCATTGGCATAACTCTTCCTACTAAGTGCATCAGCTACGACATTTGCTTTTCCCGGATGATAATGCACTTCCAAATCATAGTCTTTGATCAATTCTAACCAACGACATTGTCTCAGATTCAGATCTGACTGGGTAAAGATATACTTCAAACTCTTGTGATCTGTATAGATATCACTCTTATGCCCAATCAGATAATGTCTCCAGATTTTTAAAGCATGAACCACAGCTGCCAATTCCAAGTCATGAGTAGGGTAGTTCAACTCACGCTTCCTTAATTGACTTAATGAACAAGGTACTACATTTTTCTTCTTTCATAAGGACACATTCCACACCTTGATAAAGTGCATCCTAGTGGACATAAAGCCCTTGTCCTGATTTGGCAAAGCTAATACATATGTTCTACTCCAACCTCTTCTTGGATTCCTTCAGC
Source organism: Miscanthus floridulus (assembly GCF_019320115.1). Lineage (NCBI taxonomy): Eukaryota > Viridiplantae > Streptophyta > Magnoliopsida > Poales > Poaceae > Miscanthus > Miscanthus floridulus. The sequence goes on along the minus strand of NC_089589.1, from coordinate 17,587,867 downwards.
ACTTAGCTGAGGTCTCTTGATCTAAACTAACTTGAAAGCTTCTCTAGTAGCTCTATCAAAATCTTAATGATCTTGGATAAACCTTCGTTGAACCTTTAACCAAACCTCATTGAGACTCTGAGTTTCTCTCACATCTTTGGGTACCACCACGCTTCCGCTGCGCAAACAAGAACGTAGGACACTTCAGCTTGCAAATTCTTCAACTTGGCTACCCCCTTAAGAAAAGATAGACTAGGGGACACCAAAGTATAGCTTACATCTACTTTTAGATGAGCTAACTAGTATCAAGATGTTCTGGCATCCCAACGATACTCTTGTGTATGGGCAAGAAACCTGAAATTCCTCGCGAGATGAAAAAAAGCAGTTCTGTAAAACAGCTGTAACTCCCATTCCGTTAATCTAATGAAGTTGTAGCTTATACCGTTGGAAAGATTATAAAATTATCCACAACTTCCTTATAGAACACTTTTCTAAATTCTATAGTTAACTTGGTCGAAAACAGTACACAACAGAAACTACTCCAGATTCCAAACAGCACAGATGCATCGCCTTGTGATTTTCGTATCTCCATAACCAAAATAGCTATCAAGCTGATTCTTGCGCTCAGAGAAAGATATTGAAGTGTACTATTGTCCAAAATTTTCTCATGATTTTTGGTTGTCCAAGAATAGAGATATAAACCGAAGAGTGTAGACTGCTCTGAAAAGATAGGATCAAGAGAACAGAAGAAAACCATAACCTAACTATTTATTGCACTGATCCTTATACCTTAGGCCTATGAAATTGTGGGAACACCCAACAAGATCATTGCAATCATTACAAAAATTCAAAACAATCATAAGCATAATGACAACTCAATAAACCATAAAGATGCACAATTCAATCATTGACTCAACTTGTGATACTATCGTTTTCATAATGTTATGGGTAAAGATCCTAGAGCTTAACTTTAGATTACGCAAGAGGTGGTAAGAGAAGATTCCAAAAGCATAACAAAGCAAGAAGTAAAGGTGGGAACAAGACTTTACAACAAGCAACAAGGTGGAGATCAATAGCAAGGATAAGATATAGTATAGGGAAAATATCAAGGTCTATAGAACAAGGATTTTTACAACAATTTCTAAACCTTAGAACGATCAGTTTCTAACTAGGCTTGCGTCTTACAGTCAGCATTGCTCTGATACCACTTTGTAGCACCCAATTTTAAGGATAAAATTGAATGCACTAAACTCATGTGTGCCCAGGGATCAGTCACACACATAAGTCGATAAATTACAAAAGTATCATCACGGTGTATCTTACATAACGATTGATACCATCACATAGTCTTACACAACACAGCGGAAAATAAAAGAAAGTAGCTCTCTCGTGGAAGCTCCATTCACAGGGATGGTCAACTGGTTGACCACAAGCCTAAAAGTCCTCAGGAAACTCCTCATACTCATTGACATCTATTACCCATCCGGGATTTTTATCCAAATATAGAAAGTAAACAAGCGTAAGTACTTCCCGTACTTAACAAGATAACATGGGGTTATGAAAGCTCAAAAAGGTTGACTCTGGTTTACTGTAGATAGCACTTTTAGTAAGTCAAGATTTTATCATCAGTTATTATCAAGTTATGCTTAAGCCCCAATTAAACCCACGTGATCAGATATCAGAATCAATTGTATCATATTATCATCATAGAACATCATAAATGAGCAACAATAAATAACTAGTTATTCTGTGAGTTTTCCTGATCACATCAATTGTATCTATGACTCGCTACGATCACATCAACACGAAGTTCACGAAAATCGGAGCTAAACGCAAAAGTTTTGATTTAAACACGATTTCCTATAGCAAATTAATTAAGTAAACCTAACCATGAAATTTAAAAGTTGCAAACATGATTAACAGTGGTACTAACATGTAGATTGTGAAATTACGAAACTAACACAATTTGAACGGGTCGATTCGGAGCTAAAACGAAGTTTTTATGAGCAAAACAAATCCAATGGTATTTCTATAATTAGTATGAACTATTTTCAGATTTAAAATAAATAAAAAGGATATTCAGATTTAATCAACTGAGGGACGGCAGGCATAATTTGCTGAAAATCGAGGGGCTCTTTAGCAATTTTGCCATGGCGAAGGGGTATCGGCCTCTCTGGACCGTTGATCATGTGATGGACGGTAGAGAAAAGAGATGGGGGAGAGAGAAAGGAGGCCGGCGGCTGGGAATAGTGCTTTCGGCGGTGGGGCACCATGGTCGACGGTAAGGAGGTCACCGACACGCACGGGTTAGGGTCTATGGGCCACGGTTCGAAGAACCGAGGGCACCGGGGAAGAGAGGGGGTGGAGGGGAACCCGCCTAAGCTAAGATTGCGGAGCTCTCAGGCGCATGCGGCTAGGGCTCTAGAAGCCATGAAAATCGAAAGTAACGGCACGGAGAGAAAGAGGGGAGCAAGGGGGTTCTCACCACGGGGGAAAACGAGGATAGAGACGGCTCAAGGACGGTGAACTGCGCAGAGGGGCGGACGGCGGACCTCGGTGCTTCTCCGTGCGACGATTGTGGCTTCAGTGCGCTCGGCAAATGTGAAAACAGAGCGGGGGCGACAGCAGGGAGGGCGACGGAGATCTCGGCCCCGTTTTATAGAGGTCGGGCGCGGGGAGACGCTCCCACGACGACACTATATGTGGGCGCGGAGCGGCGGTTGCGGCCTTGACCGGCGCTGCGGTTGCGGGCCGGTGGGGGAAGGCGCCGACACATGGGCCCAGGCGGTCAGTGACTGAGGCGCGGGTGGCAGTTGAGGAAGGCAGTGCGGCCTTGGCTGGGCCGGCCCAAGAAGGAAAACAGGAGGAGGGGAAAGGAGGGAGGCGCGAGGGCTGGCGGGAGAAATGGGCCAACAGGCCAAAATTGAAGAAGGGGAGGGGAGAGAATGAATTTTTTTCTTTTTTATTTTCTAGAGTTTTAGCAAACCATTTTCAAATTGATTTTGTATCCAAATTCAAATTTGATCAAAACCAATCATTGCAAAAATAAAGGTGTAGCAGCATGTATGCATCAAAAGGTTACTAACCTTATATTTGATTTTAATTTCCCAAAAATTATTAATTTCCTATATTTGAATGCACACATAATAACATAATTAAATCAAATTTACTTATTTTAAAAGAATGAAATTTTTGGGTGTTACAGGGAATTGGGCTTGAGACCCACTTGAAGTTACTCCATAGTGGTAACCTATCCTATGTGATCGGAGATCCCGTGAAGTAGGATGGCGAAACAAGCTAGTGGTTGATTGATGGAGAAACCCCTTACATTAAAGCCCAAATCGTTATGAGATGCACTATTTCTCCTATGCCGTATGGTAGGTTGGTTAATTCCTTAATGTGATCCGAGTGGCTTATTTAAGCAGGGATGTTGCCCTATAGAACATCCTAGAAGGAACACACCTATATGAGTTCGACTGCTAGTCATAGTCTATGAGATGTGGGTAATCTCTAGATACTCATGAAAGGCATCGAAGTGTGACTTATATGCTTTGTAAGGAAAATGGACCCTAGGCCCATTTACTTTGAATTTTGGTGTTTGATTGCCAACACAACCAAATTGGACTAATGAATTTGCAAGTGATTGTTTTGTAGTTCAATAGGATGCAAGACGTGACTTGGACAAAGGCGACGTGATGATCCGATAATCAACACCTTAAGCAAGACCTTAGGAGCACAAGAGAAGACCCAAGATATCAAACAAACTCCAAGCACAAAGATAGGAACCAAGCCACACGCAAGATCGCGAAGAAATGAGCTCACAGAAGCGACCAGACGCTGGAGGAAAACGACTGGATGCTCCGATCAGGAGGCTTGGCAATAGCAGCAACGACCAGACACTGGACCGGACACTGATGAAAAGCGATCGGATGCTCCGATCAGAGGCTCGGCAATAGCAGCAGCGACAGGACGCTAGACTGGACGCTGGCGGCAAACCGATCGAACGTAGGACAACAGCGTCCGATCGAGTACAGAGAGGTTCTAGAGCGGTGAACTTGTGACCTAACACATCCGGTTGCAAGTGACCGGACGCTGGCAGCGTCCGATCAGTTGTTCGCAGCTCCAATGGTCGGGACGACTGGACATGTCCGATCAGGACGACTCCAGTGTCCGGTCAGTAGCAGAAAAGTGGGAATTCATCCCCAACGGCTACTTTCTTAGTGGGGCTTATAAATACAACCCCCAACTGACCATTTGGTATGTGTGGAGCTGAGGAAACATAATAAGGGTGTTGATACACCATTTTTGTGATCTCCACATGCATAGTGCTTAGTGTTTTATTAGGTGATTAGCTTAGGTGCTTTGCGAAGTGCTTAGGTTGATTAGACCACCGCTTATGCGCTTTCTCGAGTTTTAGGCCTAGTGTTTAGTGAGGTTTACATATCTCTTACCCCTCAGTGCTTGCGAGCACCATTGTTGTACATCAGAGGGGCTTATAGTCTTGCGAGATCACACCAACCGCGTTTGTGGTGTGGCCGCCACCGTGTACTGGAGGGAACAAGGCACGCAGTGTTTCGGCCAGGAGCTTGATAGTGAAGACGGCGGGGAGAATCCAGGAGAGGCTTGCCAGAAGGCACATTGGAGACCCACTTGCGTATGGGGAAGGCCCAAGGCTATCTACAGAGTTACCCGACTGGGAGCTTGGCCCTTGCGAGGGATTCCTTGCGAGGGGCTCCAACGAGGACTAGGGGGAAGCTTGCACGCTTCTCGATACCTCAGTAAAAATACCAGAGTCGTCGACAGGAGTTTGCATATCTCTACATTGCTCTTTAGCTTCCGCATTTACATTGATTGCTTTACTCCTTTTGCGGTACAGATAGTAACACACTAGCAAAACCGTAGTTGCACATTTAGATAGTTTATCTTTTGCATAGGTTTTGCCAGGGTTGGAAAAGAGGCCATAGTTTAGAAGTTAGATTTTTAAGTCGCCTAATTCACCCCCCCCCTCTTAGGCATCACGGTCCCCCTTCAATTGGTATCAGAGCCGGTTGGCTCAATTTGGACCTTTGGCTTAACCACCGTTGAGCCAACGCTATTTGCAGTGATTGGGATGGATACCTCTAGGCCTACATACTTTGACGGTACTAACTTCCCTTATTATAGAGCTAGAATGGCTTGCTACCTTGAGGTGGTTGATTTGGGAGTTTGGAGAGTCACTCATGACGAGATGAAACCCATTAAGAATCCCGATAAACCCACGAAGAGTGATGAAAAGGAAATTCATTTCAATGCTAAAGCTAAGAATTGCTTGTTTGAATCATTTAGCATGGATGTGTTTAACCAAGTATTCACTTTAAATACGGCAAATGAAATATGGTTAAAACTCCAAGAGCTCCATGACGGCACATCTAGTGTCCGTGAGCAAAAGCATTGTCTAGCTAAGCAAAATTATGATACCATTACAATGAATGATGATGAGCTTGTTCGTGATATGTATTCTCGTTTGAATCTAATTATCAATGAGCTCCATTCAATAAGACTAACAAAGCTAGATGATGCGAACATTGTAAGGAAGATCATCTCCGTGCTACCACAAAAGAAATATACAAGCATCATAACCATCCTTCACAACATGGAGGACTTGAGCACCATGACCCCCGCCATAGTCACTGGCAAGATAGTGGCATTTGAAATGTCACGCAAGATGGGTCAAGAAGAAGCCTCTTCATCAAGCAAAGGCAAAGCTCTCGCATGTAGCGAGAAAAAGAAGATGAAGGGCAAGCAAGTTGAGACAAGCTCAAGCTCAAGCTCCTCAAGTGAAGAAGAAGAAGAAGATGAAGATGATGATGATGATGAAGATTCAAGTGATGATGATCAATCTTCCTCCTCCACCTCCGACCTTGATGAAGAATCAATCAAACTAATCAACAAGGTGGAGAAGATGATCCAAAAGCTCAATGTCAAGGGTGTGCCCATCCAAATTCAAGATATCATCTTCACCAATCAAAGAAATGAGCGAAGAAAAAGAGGATGCTATGGATGCGGCGAGTTGGGGCACTTTATAGAAGTTTGTCCAAACAAGCCCGCACCCAAGACAAAGAAGAAGGCGTGCAAGAACCAAGCCCTCACATCAATAAGGTCATGGGATGATTCTTCAAGTGAAGAAGAACACCATCACAAGAGGTGAGGGCACAAGCACTCATCATCAAGCTCTTCACGTGTGTGCCTTATAGCACGAGGTAACGAAAGCTCATCTTCTAGTGAGAGTGATAGTGATGATGAAATGCCTTCTTATGAAGAAATTGTGCAACAAAATCATAATTATGCTAAAGTTTGCACTAGTCAACAAAAGAAGCTTAGAAAAATAAAAGAAAAGCTAGATAGTTCACAAGAAGCATATAAAACTTTGCTTGAACAATATGAGAACTTTGCTAATCTCAATGTTGAACTATCTACTAAAATTGAGAAACTTGAGGCTAGTGCAACAACAAATGCATGCACAATCAATGATGAGCAACTTGTAAAGAAAAATTAAAAATTAAAAGAAAAGTTAGCTAGCTCACAAGATGCTTATAAAAGTTTGCTTGCTAAAATGGAAACCATGTGCAAACAATGTGATGAGCTAACTAATAAAGTTGCTACTCTTGAAGCCGTTAGTACAACCCCCACTAAGACATCAAAAAAGAAAAGCTCTAACATGTCTAAAAAGGATGCCTCTACTTCTTGTAATGATTTATGTTTAGACTCATCCTTGTGCAACCAAGTTTGTGTTAAGAAAGTTGTTGTAGATACATGCACACAAGAGGTTGCAAAGGAGAATTAGCAACTCAAGCAAGAAGTAGCTCGCCTCACCAAGGACTTGACTCAAGTGAAAGACAAGGCGAAGCAAGCCCAACTTCATCAAGATAACACCATCAAGGGAGTGAAGAAGCTTGATGAAGGACAAACTGTGGTTTGCTACGTGTGCCACAAGGAAGGTCACAAGTCCTATGAGTGCAAGGTGAAGAATGGGGGAGGAGCAAAGAAGAAAGAGAAGAAGCAAACAAGCAAGCTCTCCAACACCTACACCAACAAGGTGGACAAGAAGGCCTCGACACATTATCTCTTGAAGAAGAAGAAAAATAACAAGGTGGTGGCTATCAAGGTGAACAAGCAAGCCAACAATGGGGTCAAACACTTTTTGGTGCCAAAGGAAATCATCTCCAACATGAAGAGCACCAAGAAGGTTTTGATCTCGAAAGAGAAGTGAGAAGTCCTATGGACTTTGGGGAATTTAGAGACTTGGCAAAGTATGGATGCATTTCATGGGGTGCATCATGATGGACAAAATCATTGCCAAGTGGGTTAATGAATACTATGGACCCAAATTCCCCTCCCCATGTTAGGTAACTAGATTCAATTTACTTCAATTGGTATTAGATTTAAATTTTCCTACAATTGGTATCTTTTAGCATCTAGTTACTCTTCATGCCTAGGTTTTCATTTGCATTCTTATATTTTTTGTCATGCATACACTGGGTATTTCATATGGTAGGCTTGCTCGGTTTCATTCTTATTCCTTGGAGCAATCCTACATGGTTTAAAATTGTTTAGGAGCACGGCACATAGCTTGTCCTTCAATTGTTCATCTAATATGTGCCAAAGTCCAAATTATAGATAATTTCTCCTGAATATCGCCTTCGAAAATGACTCACATTCATGTGATGTCATCTTTTAAGTGGTATTTTTTATTCTAAAATCAATGTGCATGTTTCTTATAAGTATTCCATACTTGTGTGCACAAATTTAGGGAGAGATTACTCTACAAGTTGGATGCTTTGAGACTAACACTTTTTCAAGCTTATCATGTGTGTAGTAGTCTCATTGAAAGGAAAATAGAGTCTCCAGAGTTAAGCATCATACTTCAATATCCACCACCGATTGCATGTGGTATTTCTAAACCAATATCATCATGTTGATTTCATTTTGATATTTATATGCATTCTCCGTACATTATATAGATTAATTTCCCTTGTGCAATACTTTGCCAATTATGCATATGTTTTGACTTCTATCATATGTATGCATATATTTAGGGAGAGCTTAGTCTATATAACGTGAGAGTCAAATTTTGTGATCTATTTCACTCTACACACAAAGGATCACAAAGTATGACCCTCCCTTGTGCTACTAATGTCTTCCTTTTTTGGTGTTTGATTCCAAAGGGGGAGAATTTAGAGGACCAAAAGCAAGCATTAATTTGTAGTAATGGTCCGAGAAAGGGAGGATAGTGGATTATGGATTAGCCTATGTAATGGGGAGAATTTGTAGGAAGCAAGGCTTAAATCAATAATACCACATAGGGACATTTGCAAGGGCAAGATAATTTTTTATGTAGTCTTACAAGTAGTATCTTTTAGCATCATATAACCTTGCCCCTTGCATTGCATCCTAGCAAGTAGATAGGTTTTAAATTCAAAAATTTTATTATTTGCTTGCTTTGGTCGTGTTGTCATCAATCACCAAAAAGGGGGAGGTTGTAAGGAAAATGGACCCTAGGCCCATTTACTTTGGATTTTGGTGTTTGATGACCAACACAACCAAATTGAACTAATGAATTTGCAAGTGATTGTTTTGTAGTTCAATAGGATGCAAGACGTGACTTGGACAAAGGTGATGTGATGATCCGATGATCACACCTTAAGCAAGACCTTAGGAGCACAAGAGAAGACCCAAGATATCAAGAAAAGTCCAAGCACGAAGATAGGAACCAAGCCGCACGCAAGATTGCGAAGAAACGAGCTCACAGAAGCGACCGGACACTGGACCGGACGCTGGAGGAAAGCGACTGGACGCTCCAATCAGGAGGCTCGGCAATAGCAACAACGACCGAACGCTGGACCGGACACTGACGAAAAGCGACCGGACGCTCCGATCAGAGGCTCGGCAATAGCAGCAGCGATCGGATGCTAGACCGGACGCTGGCGGCAAACCAACCGGACGCAAGACAGCAGCGTCATCAAGTACAGTGAGGTTCTAGAGCGGCGAACTTGCGACCGGACGCATCCGGTGGCAAGTGACCGGACGCTGGCAGCGTCCGATCAGTTGTTCACAGCTCCAACGGTCGAGACGACCGGACGTGTCTGATCAGGACGACTCCAGCGTCCGGTCAGTAGCAGAAAAGCGGGATTTCGTCCCCAAAGGCTACTTTCTCAGTGGGGCTTATAAATACAACCCCAACCGGCCATTTGGTATGTGTGGAGCTGAGGAAACATACCAAGGGTGTTGATACACCATTTTAGTGATCTCCACATGCATAGTGCTTAGTGTTTTATTAGGTGATTAGCGTAGGTGCTTTGCGAAGTGCTTAGTTTGATTAGACTACCGCTTATGCGCTTGCTTTAGGTTTAGGCCTAGTGTTTAGTGAGGTTTACATACCTATTACCACTCGGTGCTTGCGAGCACCATTGTTGTACATCAGAGGGGCTTGTAGTCTTGCGAGATCACACCAACCACGTTTGTGGTGTGGCCGCCACCGTGTATCGGAGGGAACAAGGCCCGCGGCGTTTTGGCCGGAAGCTTGATAGTGAAGATGACGGGGAGCATTCGGGAGAGGCTTGCCGGAAGGCACGTCAGAGACCCACTAGCGTGTGGGGAAGGCCCGAGGCTATCCACGGAGTTATCCGACCAGGAGCTTGGCCCTTGCGAGGGATTCCTTGTGAGGGGCTCCAACGAGGACTAGGGGGAAGCTTGTGCGCTTCTCGATACCTTGGTAAAAATACCGGAGTCATCGATGGGAGTTTGCATATCTCTACCTTGCTCTTTAGCTTCCGCATTTACATTGATTGATTTACTCCTTTTTGCGGTAGAGATAGTAACACACTAGCAAAACCGTAGTTGCACATTTAGATAGTTTATCTTTTGCATAGGTTTTGCCAGGGTTGGAAAAGAGGCCATAGTTTAGAAGTTAGATTTTTAAGTCGCCTAATTCACACCCCCCCCCTTTTAGGCATCACGGTCCCCCTTCATGCTTCAACCAGAGGGATGCTTGTAGCAACCTAGTACCAAAAAAGAACTAGGGTGAAACTCACTTCACACAGAACTGTCAATTCAAGGCATAGTCCATTGTTCAGTTGTGATTGAGTGTAACCTCTGTTCTAGACGGATGTTCAACTTAACAGTCTCTGTCGAAACTCTGGTATATCAAAGAACTTTGGATTGGAGATTATTTAACATGTGTCCTAGAATTTGGTGGGGATTTTTACATTTAATGTGGGCTAGGCCCATATATTATCTAATTAAATCAAATAAATTATAAAGCCCATATTAAATAATGTGTGCAATATCATTTAGTCCCATATGGTATTTTGACTAAATGTTGACTCGACTTAAATGTACGGACTACGTCTGTCTACACTGAGTGGGTTGAGAAAGGATGAGGTGAGCCACATGCGCGAGCCACCGCAGGCCCTGACCCGACGCGACACACGTGCTGCGGGACATGAAAGGTTTTGCAACTCAAACCAATCATGGGAAGGAGAAAATGGGAGTTTCTAGGTTACGGGAGTTTTTGCCCCTAATACGGAAAGTAATGAGAAGAGTGACGGGAGTTTCAGGAGTTTCTGCCCCTAAAGTAGAAAACTATGACGAGAGTTATGGGAGTTTTCCGTAGCCGCGTGCGTCTCCTCTCCTCCCTGTCTCCTCCTCACTCGTGGTGACTCCTTCCCTTCTGAGGCTGACTCATGCACCCTTTGGTTTGCCTGGTTGCGAGATAAATAGAAAGGCTCGCTTCAACATTCGTTTCTCTTGGTTGAACACGCAAACACATCCATTGTTTCCGCTGCGGCCAAGTTTCCCGTCCTGGTTCCCGCGAGCACGGGAATAGGGAGATTATAACTCCGGAACCGAGTCGTCTACGAGTTCATTTGCTTGGGTGAAGGGCGGCCATCAGGTTTTTGGGGAGCGATCATGTGACTACTCGATCGATCCATGACCTATGACTTCATCTTCTTCCCGGCATTCATGACGGCGGCGGGAGTTCGGCACTGCAACTCTCTACATTGCATCAAGCGGGACAACTACACCAACAGGCGCTATGTCGACTAGCGTAACCGGCTCTGGTGCCGCTGGGTATGTTCTAATTCATCCCCTATCTTCAGTTATTAAAATCATGATTATTAGTATCATCTATACGTCCTTGTCAATTAGATCACACGTGCACATATATGAGGGCACAAACTTGTTGTTAATCTTTTTCTGGATTAAATTAATACTAAAATTGCCTAAATTTCTAACATCGATATCACTATTCAGTTTCAGTCCTCATGACCCAGACCGAGCTGGTGCACAAGAGAAGGTGATATTGAAGGAACTGGAGGAGGCATCAATGGTGCTTGAGGAGGTGATGAACAATCGTAAACATGTGTGTGCTGTACGTCCATGGCCACTAGTTTATATATAAGTTCTTTCTATTAGACATGTATATGTGTGTTGTACACAATATGTCTTGTAACACAAGATGTGTACAACACTTATAATTGTCTAATACTTTCTTTGTGTAATTTACTTTGGGTAGCCATAATAAGACTATTTATATACAATGTTTCTGTAGGCATCATACAGCAACACAACTTCTCAAACAGTGGAGACGACATTGTGGTAGATCGTTCAAGTAATGCTAGTGCTTCTTTGAGCTTTGCATCAGATTGTTCTTTCATTTGAGTTTTGTACTCTTTTTTTTTTGCAATTTTAGTGATATGCTAATATATATTGATTCTTCTAGGTGATGCAACTGAAGCAAATGTTGTTAGGAATAAACAATATATTCCCGAGGAGGAAGCAGGTAATCAAAACCCCATCCAATTGCAAACACTTGAAATAATGCATTGGAGAACTAGGAGCTCTCTTATGTTGTAATGTTTCGGTAGGCACAGTGCAGCTCGAGAACCCTGCAAATGCAGAAGGCATTATGGAAGAGGATCCTACAGGTTTTTATACTTGTTTGATTTTCTTACGTCTGTGGTTTCATTTGATTTATGAATATATTCAAGACTGTAGTTTTAATATGGTAACATTTATCAATTTGTTTTTAGATAATCCTACAAGTAATGTTGTTTCTTCTTTGACTTTTTCTTCAGGCTAATGTTTCATTTATTTTTCCACTTTTTAACATTTGTAATTATATGTTATTAATATGTTTTGATTCTTTAATTATAGTGCAGCAACCAAATGATATCAACAACGACCAATAGAATATGGAGCAACAAGCAGGTAAATTATAACCTTTCCAATTGGAGACCCTTCAAGAAAGGTCTAGTGTTGAACTAAAACTTTTGTGATGCTGTGTGATATGCTAATATATATTGTTTTTTCTAGATGTTGAGAACCAACAAGACGTTGCCGTTAATTAGCAACACCTTCCAGACGAACAAGCAGGTATGCTATAACTCATCCAATTAGTGATCCTTCAAAAAGTGCAGTTGAGAAAGAAAAATTTCTATGACATAATATTTCTGTACGTAGCCATAATGCAAGACGTAAGAAAAAATATTTCTTTCCTATCATATATTAAACTAATCTTTTTTATTGTCCAGACACCATTTGTCCACAACATCTGCCAAAAAATATTTTAAGAGGTGGATAACTGATGGAAATAGGACGTGTGGGAAGTGTTGTGCACATATCCTGTCCGAAATGGCACAAAGAAAAAATAAATCAACTCTACATTGGTTGAAGCTATCCGTATGGCTCATCACAAAGAAAGCTAATTAAGCTGGCTCAGCAATCTCATATACTTATATAGGAATGATGATAGGCCCAACAAAGAAATTTTCTGGGTTCTTCTTCTCTGTGGAGTGCCTGGATATGCATCAAGAAAGTGAGGGCAACTACAGGGCGGCGACCGGAAGTCCATCTCCTTTGTTCGTCCAGCAACGGAAAGCGCAGGCCGAAGACATTCCAAGATCACTATTCAGTTTCAGTCCTCATGACCCAGACTGAGGTGTTGCACAAGAGGAGGTGATATGGAAGGAACTGGAGGAGGCATCAATGGCGCTCGAGGAGGTGATGAACAATTGTAAACATGTGTGTGTTGCACGTGCATGGCCACTAGTGTATATATAAGTTCTTTCTATTAGACATGTATATGTGTGTGTTGTACACAATGTCTTGTAACACAAGATGTGTACAACACTTATAAATGTCTAATGCTTTCTTTGTGTAATTTACTTTGGGTAGCCATAATAAGAGTATTATATACAATGTTTATGTAGGCATCATACAACAACACAGCTTCTCAAACACTGGAGACGACATTGTTGTAGATCGTTCAAGTAATGCTAGTGCTTCTTTGCGTTTTGCATCAGATTGTTCTTTCATTTGATTTTTGTGCTCTTTTTTTTTTGCAATTTTAGTGATATGCAAATATATATTGATTCTTCCAGATGATGCAACTGAACCAAATGTTGTTAGCAACGAGCAATATATTCCCGAGGAGGAAGCAGGTAATCAAAACCCATCCAATTGCAAACACTTGAAATGATGCATTGGAGAACTAGGAGCTCTCTTATGTTGTAGTGTTTCTGTAGGCACAGTGCAGCTCGAGAACCCTGCAAATGCAGAAGGCATTCTGGAAGAGGATCCTAAAGGTTTTTGTACTTATTTGATTTTCTTACGTCTGTGGTATGTTTCATTTGATTTAGGAATATATTCAGAACTGTAGTGTTGATATGGTAACATTTATTAATTTCTTTATAGATAATCTACAAGTAATGTTGTTTCTTCTTTGACTTTTTCTTTAGGCTAATGTTTCATTTATTTTTCCACATTTTAACATTTGTAATTATATGTTATTAAGCCCTTGTTTAGTTCGCGAAAAGTTTTCCCAAAAAGTGCTACAGTACCCGTCACATCGAATCTTGCGGTACGTGCATGGAGCATTAAATGTAGACGAAAATAAAAACTAATTGCACAGTTTGGTTGGAAATTGCGAGACGAACGTTTTGAGCCTAATTAGTCCATGATTGAACACTAATTGCCAAATAAAAACGAAATTGCTACAGTAGCCAAATTTCGCACTTTTCGCGAACTAAACGCGCGCTAATCTGTTTTGATTCTTTAATTATAGTTCAACAACCAAATGATATCAACAACGACCGACAGATTATGGAGCAATAAGCAGGTAAATTATAACCTTTCCAATTGGAGACCCTTCAAGAAAGGTCTAGTGTTGAACTAGACTTTTGTGATGCTGTGTGATATGCTAATATATATTGGTTTTTCTAGATGTTGAGAACCAACGGGACGTTGCCATTAATCAGCAACACCTTCCAGATGAACAAGTAGGTATGCTATAACTCATCCAATTAGTGATCCTTCAAAAACTGCAGTTGAGAAAGTAAAATTTCTATGACATAAATATTTTTGTACGTAGCCATAATGCAAGACATAAGAAAAAATATTTCTTTCCTACCATATATTAAACTAATATTTTTTATTGTCCAGACACCATGTGTCCACAACTTCTGCCAAAAAATATTTGAAGAGGTGGATAACTGATGGAAATAGGATGTGTGGGAAGTGTTGCGCACATATCCTGTCCGAAATGGCACAAAAGAAAAAATAAATCAACTCTACATTGGTTGAATCTTCATGACAAAGAAAGCTAATTAGGTTGGCTCAGAAATCTCATATACTTATATAGGAATGATGATAGGTCCATCAAAGAAATTTTTTGGGTTCTTCTTCTCTGTGGAACCCCTGGGATATTCAGTACAACCGGGAGTGCCACGTGGCTCTGGCTTTAGCTCAGTAGTAAGACCTTTTCTAGCTTGTTAGTTGTTATCGAAAAGCATAAGAGGGGTGTGTTCCGGATTGGGTGTAGTGCGGAAAGTGTATAGCCTGCACGGAATGTGCCTTCAGAAAGGGGAGCTCTACATTCGCAGGCCGCATAAATCTAGTGGCCACTAACTTGTTAGGGAAACCTTTAAAAAGCTTCATAGTGAACCCTACTGACCTCCCTAGGAAGGGATCAAGAGATTAGCTACCTCGAGCGAAAGGGTAAATCACGGCTCGTGGTGAAAGTGTATAAACTCTGCAGAGTATTAAAACCGGTATATCAGCCGTGCTCACAGATACGAGCAGCCCAAAAAACTAACAGAATGGGGCTTAAGCACAACTATATGCTAATATAGTGTTAAAACCTTGACTTATTGAAATGCTAACCGCAGTAAACCAGTGTCAGCCTCCTGAGCTTCATAAACCCATGTTATTCTTGTTAAGTACGAGATGTACTTACGCTTGTTTATTTTCATTATTTGGATAAAAATCCTGGATGGGTAACAAATGGCAATGGTTATGAGGACTTTCCTGAGGATTACTAGACTTGTGGTTCACCAGTCGACGTCCCTGTGGAGTTTGGAGGCTCTCGTGGAGAGTGGTTATCTAGTTCTTCTGCATTTATGATAGACTTGATACTATTGTAATGAATTATTATACGTGGTGTAATTAACACTTATGATGATACTTTGTAATTTGTCAGCTTATGTGTGCGACTGATCTCTGGGCGCACATAAGATTTATGCATCCAATTTTATCCTTAAAATCAGGTGTGATACGGCGCTTCACTCGATTTGGGATTTGGGGAAGAGAAGATCTAGGGTTTCTCATTGCACTTGTGAAATTTGTGCGCGAAGCGCGTGAGCTAGGTGGGGGCCACTTCTTTTTGGCGACAGACAGATTGATGATATACCTATTTTTAGCAACAGACAGTTAGACGTTAAATATAAATATTTATAACGGTAGATAATGAATCGTTAAATGAGGATTTAGCCACAGGTGGTCTGTGAGTTGTCTTTAGTGACTGATCATCCATCGATAAATATAATTTTTAGCGTCAGATGTCTAACGCTAATGCGGTGTTGTGGTGTAGTGTTCGTTAAACATTTTTTCTACCATATATTGAGCTAATAAGCATTTTTTATTGTGCGGACACCATGTGTCCACAAGTTCTACCAGAAATGTTTCGAGAGGTGGACAACTAATGGGAAAAGGAAATGTGGGAAATGTCATGCACATATCCTGTACAAAATGGCACAATGAACAAAAATAGTTGAAGGTATTCGTATTGCCAAGATCTCAAAGAAAGCAAATTCAGCTGGCTCAACAATTTCATATCATTATATACCAAACGATGATAGGCCCGACAAGGCACATACAACTGAAGGTCTAAGTGGGCTAGAATGATATGCTTTAAGCGGCCAGATCATCATAATAATTCCACAAGATCATTTTGGACTAGTCCTTACAAAACAAAACCTGAAAAGGAACATTTTGTCTGAGCTGGACAAACCTGGGAAGACAGGTTTAAAAGCAGGCAATGGGGAGCTCATTTTCCTCACATAGTCGTCATTTGTTGGCTATACCGGATTAAGGTGCTGAGTCAATAGCACTAAGCGGGGGCTATGAAGATGACTAAGACCACAAGGGCTAGTTTCTTAACAGTGGAAGGTTTAATAATTTGACAACTCACCACTCTTCTATTGTTTTCGCATTTGTGGTCATAGATATATTTCACCTTATTGAAATGTGTATAAAAATAATAATACAGTAATACTATTGTGGGAGAGATCTTAGAAGACACAAGCGAACAAACAAGAAGCAAGGCTTTGACCAGAACATGAACGAGGCTTTGCGATTTAGTTGCTTGTCGTGTTATCTTGTTTGAGTTGTGTGGAGTGTTTCTTTTCTTTTGCAATATTTTTAGTTAGACCGTACATTTTGCTCTTTTTTCATGCAACTACATGTGTTCTAAAATAGCTACCATATTTTATCCAAATACGCAACGAGGTTTTACCTTTTGTTCATTTATATGTATGTTCTTTTCTATTAGACATGTATCTGTGTGTGTCGTACACATTGTCTCGTAACTCAAGATGTGCACAACACATATACATGTCTAATACTTTTTGTGTATTTTACTTTGGGTACCCATAATATCCATATACCACTATTTATCATTATCCACTAAACATATTTTACATATTTGAACTAATATTTTTTTATTGTGCGCACCATGTGTCCATAATTTCAGCCAGAAGTGCTTCAAGAGGTGGATAACACATGTAAAAAGGACATATAGGAAATGCAATGCAATGATATGTCCCAAATGGCACAACAACAAAGAATCGACTCTACAATACTTGAAGGTTTCTGTATATATGGCCAGGATCTCAAAGAAAACTAATTCAACTGACTCATCAATCCCATCTCATTATAGAAGGAATGATGATAGGCCCAATAAGGCACAAACAACTGAAGGTCTAAGCAGACTGGAAAGGCAAATACTTCAAACAGCCAGATCTTCATGAAAATTCCACAAGATCATTAGGGTCCAATCCTTGCAAAACATGATCCAAAATGAAAAATGTGTCTGAGTTGGAGAAACATGGGAAGACAGGTTTGAATGCAAGCAATGGGGTTGCTCATTTTTCTCACACTAGTATATTGCATGTGTTAACGCTACGGTAACTTTCGGGTCTATGCAAATTAGAACTGAAATATATGCAAAAGACTCTCCAAATGATGACTTAGAGAGTGGGATTTAGAAAGGCTTTTGGATATTCTCTAAAACAACCAAAAGATGGTTCCCTTGCGTAAGACTTAGCCATTACAGCTCAACACATCACAATGCAAACCAATCGTATGATTTGGGAAATCCTTTTTAATAACTTTGACTTAAATATCTTGGAAAACAAAAAAGAAGAATGTTATGCCTCGTTATAGAAAAAAGTATTTCACAAACCGGAACTCTCTCAAATTACAGTTGCATGTTTTACACTACAAAAAAACCTTCCTTCTATGACAATAATCCTCATGACGGGACAAATTATTGTTATATAATATATCATAATATGACACAAAGGTCTGTAGCGTCATAAAATCAGGACCGTCGGAACTATATATGACGATTCTTTTTCTTTTGTCACATAAAGGTACCAAGGATCGTCATAAAATGTAATTCTTAGGAGCCGGCTGATGGTACCGAATTTATGACGATATATGGAGTTTTTTATGTGACAGCAGTCGACCATCACTGAATGTTTTTACAAATAAGAGCCTGTTTGAGGGCTCAAACACATGATTTCGAGGTTCCAAACGAGCAGCCTTACCACCGAGCCATAACTACATTTGTGTCAGTTGAAGCAGTTTTACTTTTATGTATTAAATTTTAGTAGCTAATGGCATCTTTAAGTTGGGACTTGGGCTTGGCTCTGGGCCAGCTCAACACGGAAGAGGGATAAGGCGCGGGCGACGTTGGGCTTGGAGCTGGGCCTCGGCCCAGGTGAAAAGGAAGAGGGGGCGCGGGTGGAGGGAGATAGGTCGGGCCTGAAAGAGTAGTGCCGAGAGACATTTTTATCCTTTTCCTTTCTTTTTTCTTTTTAATTTGTAAATCCATTTTGAGTTCAAATTCAAGAGCTTTAAATTGTCCAAACAAATTTGGATGAAGAAATGACTAAGACCAAAGTTGTAGATCTTGATGAGTTGTACAACTTTGTTGTTGCTCACTTTTTCATTGGAAATCATTTTACTATGTCAAAATTCTATTCGAATTTATCAAATTTTGAAACTCAAATTTAAAATTACCCAAACGAATTTGGATGAAGAAATGACCAAAACCAAAATTGTAGGTCTCAATGAGTTCTATAACTTTGTTGTTTATAACTTTTTCATTTGAAATAATTTACTCTCCCAAAATTCTATTCGAAGTTCTTATATATTGAAGTTCTCACAAATCATGTGAACAAGCGCAGTTTTTCTTTTTAATCTTTCTCTAAAACTTGTAACTAGTCTTTCTCTCTCATACTAACTTCAAATATGATGATTTTTTCCGTAAAATTTTCTAAAATCATTCTCCATCAATTTATTATGCTCTTACAGCTATTATTTTGGTCATCTTTTCATGTGACTTTGTTTTATCAATTCAAAATTTGAATTTTCAAAAGTAGCAACTTCAAACAATATTTTGAAACAGAAAATGATTTTAGATGAAAAAGTCATGAACATAAAAGTTCTTAGACTCATTAAGATCTACAACTTTTATTTTGGTTATTGCTTCATCCGACAAAGTGTTAGTAATATTGTTCACAAATTAACATATATCTTATATAGTTTCATAAACTATGTTAGAGAATTATGGATTTGTGAACAATGTATACTACCATTTTGTCAGATGGAGAAATAATCAAAATAAAAGTTGTAGATCTCGATGAGTTCTATAACTTTGTTGTTGATGACTTTTTTTATTTGAAATCATTTGCTAGGCAAAAATTTGGAAAGAATTTATCATATTTTGAAATTCAAATTTTGAATTGTTCAAACAAAGTCGGATGTAAAATTGACCAAAACAAAAATTTTAGATCTCATCGATACCTACAACTTTAGTTTGAGTCATTTCCACGTACGAGTTCGTTTGAACAACTAAAAAAATTTAAATATCAAATCATAAGAACTTCGAAACAAAGTTTTTAGGCAAAAATGATTTCAAATTGAAAGGTAGTCATCTACGAATTTTTAGAGCTCATCAAGATCTATGACTTTTGTTTTTGTAGTTTCTTCATTCGAGTTTATTTGAACCAGGCATTATAAAAGTCACAAGTAATGAATATTAGAAAAAACAAGCACTGAAATTAGTTTAAACCTTATTTTGGGCTAGAATTCTGTTTCGGACCGTGATGCCCCTTGGCCCAAATAAGTGTCCGACGATCTTATTCGTCCAAATTCATCCAACGGCCCAGATTATGCCCACGTAAGATAAATTAGCCTCCTAACCCTAGCTCCTCAACCCCACCCACACACGCCGCTCTCTCTTCTCTCTTTGACTCCTTGCCTCCTCCCGCGACTCTGTTCAACTCCTCCCGGGGTGGCGCGGCGGCGCGGCGCGGTCCCCCTCCTGCTCCCGCGATGGCACGGCGCGGTCTCTAGCCTGCTCGAGCGGCGGCGCGGCGCGGTCCCTGGCCTGCTCAGGCGACAGCCTGGCGCGGGACGGCAGCCATGGGCCACGGCCGGAACCCTAGCCACCGGCCGAAGGGGTGGCCGCCCTTCTTCTCCTTGGCCGGATCGACGACGGGGTGGCCGCCGTTCTTCTCCCCAGACCGGATCGACTACGGGATGGTCGCCCTTCTTCTCCTCCAGCCGGATTCACAACGAGCCAGGTAGGATCCGCAGGGGGCTCCTCCGCATCGCCGCAAGCCAGGTAGGATCTTGCCTTTGGCTGCTGATATTTCAGCTCAAATGCAGCTTGGGTTTCTTCTCTTTGACTGCCGGTGTTGGTGGATTGTGGTAGTAGATCTGGAGTCGGTCACGCGTGCTCTTCATCCTCACCTGATTGTGGTTGAGATGAATATACCGTGTCTCATTTGCCTGAATCTCTGGTTCGTGTATTTGTTGTGGCTGTGTTAGAGGGCTCCATCAGTAGGATTGGCTGTCCGAGGATTCTGTCTCTTGGTACGCTCACTGCAGTTTTAGTGGGCATGGATTGCTCACTAGCTCACAAAGGCAGTGCATTGTGTAGCATATGTATATTTGCTAATATTTCTAGATAGCCTTTTTCTTGTCTTCTCAACGTATTTGTCCTATAGGTTTTAGACTATAGGTTTTAGACTGTAGGTGTTTCCATTAAACTCTGAATAATAAAACCTTGCAGTTGGGAGCCAACATTGTGTAGGGCAAATCAAAGGTCCAGAAATCACTAGTTGATTGTACTGTAAGACTACAGTAAGATCAATGGATTATTAGCATACTTAATTTTGAAGCATTTATATAACTCGATACTACTTAATATATTTATTTGCCCTCTATATTTGCCGCTCTAGGCACTCAACACCAAGGAGCCTCCCAGATAATAGTACGTACTTGTTGATATATAGTATGTATATCTATGTATTATTAGTTAATAGTATAAAGAGAAAACAAGTCCATGAATTAATGCAGTCATAGAGCGTATCCAATGATAAACTCTTGAATTGGTGATTATTGCTATTAATTTAGATAACTAACGCTGTTGAAGACATTGTTTATTGGTGATACTTTGCAATGTTGCCTTGAAGAACATTAGAAGAAAATTCTAAAGTAATTTAATATTTATCTTTTATTTGATATTCTTGAACTGTTTATAGGTAAATTTTGTTTATACATGTTTTTGTAATATGGTTATAGTGAGGAACACATGTCTCACCAAACCTGATTAATGTTGTCTTCCTGGCTCCTGCAAGGTTCATATAATTAGTACAATGTATTAAACCTTTTGCATTCTAAATAATAAAAAAAATAAGCAACTTTTATCAGTTGTATGTGTTGTCGCCGTAGGTTCATAGCCATATGAGATTATGAGTACTCTGATGACAAAGGTTTTTATTTGACCATCAGGTATAGTGATTCCCATGGTATCCCTGGAATTAGGAAGGAAGTTGCTGACTGCATCCACAAACATGATGGATATGAGGTTGAATTCTTTACTGCTGAAAATTTTACTTCTTTAGAAATAACTAAAAATTTTATCAGAGCTGTAGACCATTTTATCTCTAACGCTTCTATGCTCTACTTACTGCAGTGATCCAGAACTCTTGCTGCAGTTTTCTTTAAATGGTGTTGCAAATGTGATGTCTTCTCTTCGATAAGCTGTCTGGATGTTCGCACTGTTGCTGTGCTAACAAATTCCACTGTGTCCTGCTCACAAGGTTCTGTATCTTGTGTATTTGAGTGTATATATGAATCCTTGGAGCTGATGATCTGAATTACATTGGTTTATTGTTAGCATAGAGGATATGATTGTTGGCCTGTACAGCAAGGCTTTAAGCTAATACTTTATTCCACCTGCCAGGAAATCAGCAACCTGTCATGTTGTGAGATTGGGCTGTAATGATCAATTTGTGACGGTTGACGTATTGAATGACGATTTGATCAACCAATATGTGACAATTACAATCGTCATTAAATGACAATAATATATGACGACAAAACATAACCGTCACAAAAGGTCGTCACATTTTGTGATGGTTATCCTTGTTATCGTCACAAGGTACATTTAGCGACGGTCTTTCTGTGACAACTTTCATGACGGTGGTTTTTTGTCATACCATTCATTGTGACAAATCCTGTACTTTCCATGACACTTTCAGTTTGTTATAAAAGCCTAGATTTTTTGTAGTGTTACATTTTGAACAATTATTACATTGCAACTTCACTAATTACCACAGAACCAAATACATAATTGAATATATATTATAACTTCTAAAATTATTTTTGACTAAATTGATCTGTAGTTTCTTGAAAGAGTAAAATGATGGCAGCCACCATATACCCCTCTAGCCATCAGCTCCTGGAGGCTCCATTTTGCATGTCCTAAGCTAAACCGCAACATGCACTCGGATCCACCTCGACCACTCAGGGTCAATGCTATCTAAAGGGCTTAAAGACTATCGGCGGGTCACTCACTGTCAGCGGCGAATCTAGACTAAACTGCTGTCGGGGTCGCATAGATTCATGAACCCAATTTGATGGGGTCGTAGCTGGCCGGAATACGCGGGGTTCCACTGATTCGTACAAAGTTATCGGGGTCGCATGACCCCGACAACTTTGCACTGGCTTCGCCGCTGCTCACTGTCACCTCGATCGGGAATGCCTCATGGCTTCATGTCCGGCTGCACCTTTTTTCTGTCTCCAAGCAAAACAAAAACAATCAATATTTTTTTCCAACCCTGTCTCCATGCAAAAAAGATACATGGTAAGTACCAAGCCAAGTTATGTGCCCTGTGCAACGATGATGAGTGGGACTCCGAGGAAGAAAACACTTTGTAGCTTGGTGATACAGTTAGCACGGGCAGTAAGCATAGAAAAATGAAACCAACATATATTGGAAGATAAGATGTCATGAAATATTTTAGATCACAAGACAATTTTTAATTTATGTAAACAATTAACATATCTAAATTTTAGACAGTTTTTTTTGTAACTCAGCCACTCAGGCAAGCAGTTCTTGCGTAAATGTATAGCCATAAATCTGGCTGGAGCTTGAGAAGAGAGTGATTACCGAACATAAACCGGATGACCAACCCTGATAATCGTTCCTTTGCCATTTCATGACAGGGATTACTCGCGGACCAGATTTTGCCCAAAGTAACCTATAGAATTTTATCCGAAACTCATCAAGTTAGAAAGTCCAAAGCAGCTATGTTAAATTCAGGTAGATTTTAAGCAACTAAAGTACAAATTCACTGTGGTCTGTTAAGCAACTGAAGAAGTACAAATTCGCTGTGGTCTGTTGAGCAACTGAAGAAAAAAAGGACTACCTTTTTCCGATGTCCTGTGGGCATGAGGCTGGCCTCCTACAATCTGATCTCTCAATTGCAGTAATACCCTTGCTTTGCCATTAAGAAAAACAGGACTAAGAAGATTCACTGTAGGCTGGTGATTAGATGCTTTGCTGGGTGTTGGCAATGACAGAACACGACTAAGAAGCTTCACTATAGACCGGTGAGAAGTGCAGACAAATTCAAAGCTGGTTAGTTACCATCCTAAAAATTACAACACCATCTACACAAGAAGAATCTCTGGATTACCTTATCCCAGATCTCGGTAGGCTCCAATAGCTCCTCCAAGGCCTCCATGGTTAGCGGTCTCCCTGGCGGAAGGTGTTGAGGGAACTACAACAGGCTCTTTAATAAACTTTTGTGTGGTGCCAGGCGCAGGAATTTTATCATCACTGTTACTGCAGATCATAGCCCCGTTTCCAACTGGATCAGAGTAAAATTTTCTCGTCCTCCGTTGGTTTCTGCGCTGCGCTGTTAAACAAGAGTAAAATAACATAAATATCAAAAAGATTAAAAAATTGATGCACTGCTCATTCTGAGAAGTTATATGAACAATGTTGCATACACAGAACTACTCACGGAATTAATGAAGCAAATAAACTCAGGTGGACTTGCATGGCCCCGATTTTATTTGGTGTATCAGCTGCGTCAGCTTCCCTAGATTACAACGACGGAGGCTGCAGTGCCGCATTGACGTCCCTACCCATCCGCTGATTCGGTCAGTGCAAGGCACACAAAACAGCGAAACATGAAGTGGAACTGGATTCCAGAGATCTGGCCGGCAAACCCAGGGTTTGTGGATCAAAAGTACACACTCACCATGGATCGTTACCAAGTGGAGTCGGAAGATTTCAACGACGAAGCCATGGCGGGCAGGCGGTTAAGACTCGCTTCTCTCCTTCCGGTGCCGCAACGCCATGTACTGGGTCGAACCGTGGGGACAAAGTCGAGCCCGTTGCTGCACTCTTCTTCTGCAAGGCAAGGCGGGGCGGCACCGCGGCGGGACGGGTTGGGAGGAAGACGGCACGGGATGGGCCACTGCGGTGTTTCTCCATGTCGTCTGGAAGGATTTTTTTTTTGGAAGGAAACTGTTGACGATAAAAAATGATCGGAAGCATGAATTATTCTTGGGCAATGTTTCTAATATTATTATGGTTACAAAAATATATTTGAAACATTGCGTTAGAATCCATGAGAAAAAAGGAAGGAAAAGGTGATCTCTCTCTAGCAAACCAGCCAGCCGGTTGGGAAACCAGCCAGGCCGGCTGCTTTTGCTGCTGGTGTGATGGATCGGCTTGGCTGGCCTGGGAACCAGCCTGGCCGGCTGCTGCCGCACCTCCCTGGCTGAACGGCTTGGCCGGCAAGCCAAGCAGCCAGGCCGGTTGGCCCCACTGCGCTGCCCCTTCCCTGCTGCGTGTTGATGCTTGGTCGCTGCCTCCCTCCCATGCATGTACGCTGCTGGCCTGCTGCTGCCGCACGCACTGGCCTTTGTGCTGCATGCCTGCATGCTGCTGCCCTGCTGCTGCATGCGCCTCTCCCTTGGCCCATCAGCTGCATGCGTTTTCTCGCTTGCCTCGCTGCTGCATGCTCGGCTGGGTGCTCTGGCCAATCGGCTTGGCTGAAGGCCGATCAGGCTGCCTCCCTGCTGAACGTAGCGCCCCTCTCCCTGGCTGCTTGCCGGCACAACCGGCGAACCGGCTAGGCCGGTCTCCCTGCGCATCCAGCTGGCCCAGCTATTCCAGGACCACAAAAACCAGCCTGGCCGGTTTGGGATCCGACTAGGGCGGTTTGACTGTTCCAATCCGACCCGAACTCCTTCTTTATCCGGATTTGAATGTATTTTTGTATAGGAAACTTGGAGATCACGATATGGAGATGCTTCCTATTGGGATAAGACCACATCCTCTCTATATATAAGAGGATTACGGCCGATTGAAGGATCTAACACTCAATCGTCAAAAAACACATCTACTACCTCTCTCTCTATCCTCTTTTCATATCTACCTCTTCTCCTCGTTCTTCGTCAGTGCTGCATGACTGGAGGATCGATGACAACGACGCTCTAGAGCAGTTAGGCCGGCTAGAGCAGCCCATAGCCGCTGCACGCCCCGACGGGGTCCCTCCCGGGCATGTGGGGTTTCGGGTCTCAAGAGACCTCGCCGGTGTATCTTGCGTATCGCGCTCCCGGCGAGGCTCCTCCGGCGATGTGTCTTGCGTATCACGCTCATCGCTGGAGGCACAAGGTCCAGGTGCGGACATTCCCAAGGCGCCGGCCGACCTCAAAGTCGGCTAGGCCCTAGATTGAGCGATTTAGCTCCTTATCGGTGTGGTGACCTAATTAAGTGTTAACAGAAACTTCATTGCTTTTTTTTTGGTGAGTTTGAGATTTGATCGTGGGTCTCATCCGGTGTGTCGTTGTGCAAGCGGCGTGCGTTGAAGCGCGAGGCGTGTGTTGAAGCTTGAGGGTGGGAGATCTAAATAACGTTGGCCATCGGATCGAGTTGAAGCCTGTGAGGGAGAATTAGGAGCCATAAATTTTAATGATGTTGTAGTGTTGGGTACAATTTCGTTGGTGTGCAATGGTTAGAGTCTCTCAATGGGGGAAGTTTTTTTGGGGGGACCTAGTATAGTTTTGATTGGTCCCTTGTAGTAGAGATAGCCGGCATTGCTGTCTATGCCTGATTGGGTGCCCACTTCGTAGCACTATGCAGGGTCTATAAAGATGACTAAGACCAAGGACTTGTTTCAGACGATTTAATAATTTGACAACTTGCCACTCTTCCATTGTTTTCTCCTTTCTGGTCATAGATATATTTCAGAAAATGTGTGTAAAAATAATAATATAGTAATACTATTGTGGAAAAGATCTTAGCAGAAACAAGCAAACAAAAAAGAAGCAAGGCTCTGATCAGATATTTGAGAAGATGAATGAGGCTTTCCGACTTAGTTGCTTTCACGGTTACCACGTTCATGTTGTGTGGTATGTTCCTTTTCTTTTGCAACATTTCTAGTTAGACAATACCTTTTGCTCCTCTATTTTCAGGCAACTACATGTGTTATGAAATTACTGCTGTAGTTTTATCCAGTTAGGCCATTAAGTTTGCCTTTTGTTCATTTATATGTATGTTCTTTCTATTAGACGTGTATGTGTGTGTTGTACACATTGTTTTGTATCACAAGATATGTACGCTACATATACACGTCGTATACTTTGTGCATTTTACTTTGGTAGCCATGATATCCATGTACCATTGTTTATCATTATCCATTAAACATTTGCTTTCAACCATATTTTGAAATAATAGTCTTCATTTATTGTGCGGACACCATGTGTCTATAATTTCTACCAGAAGTGCTTCAAGAGGTGGATAACTAATGTAAAAAGGTTGTGTGGGAAATGCAACGCACAGATCTGTCCAAAATGGCACAGCCACCAAGAATTAACTATACAGCAATTGAAGCTATTCGTATGGCCAAGATCTCAAAGAAAACTAGTTCAGTTGACTCATCAAACCCCATTTAGAGAAGTCAAAATGCAATCATGAGGTATATAGGAAGAGTAATTAGAACAACTTTCACAGTGATGAGCCGACCAGCACGATTCGTGAGTGATGCCTTCCAATTCAGAAGATTATCAGCCACTTTATCAACTAGTTTGAGCAATTCGGTTTTGGAGGGCTTTCTGATACTCAAAGGAAGACCCAAATAAGTGCAAGGAAAATCCTTTATCTCACAAGCCAAATGATTGGTCATCAACTCCCGCTCTTCGATGGGTGGTCAGTGAGCTCTTAGCAATATAAGTCGCCCACTGATTTGCCCAAAAATATCAAGCAGCTCTATGATGAGAAAGAGATCATTAGCATTTGGCTGAACAAACATCACCACATCATCAGCATAGAAGGAGGTTGCTGAGGCTGCTACAATGCAAGTGGCTGTAGAAACATTCTTGGGTGGCCTATTCACTAGAGAGTTGAGCACGTCCACCATCACTAATTTTTTGGGCTACAACCCTTTGGCAATTCTTATAACGCTTTTTGGAGAAACATCATAAATCAGCGACGTATTTCGCAATTGTCATGAGGAATACATCATCATATTTGTTGTAGCGTATTCTCAGTTTAATCAATTTTATGGAGAAGGGTGTAAATATTTATGTCACCAAATCCAATATACATATTTTGCATAATTAATCAGTCATACTGTTTTAAACATTTGGTCAAATATCAGATTATTTGACTTAGGACAAAATAGAACAACTTTATTTTATGGAAAGAGGGCATAGCTGTTTAACAGAATTAATTGTAGATAATGACACATATTTTGAACTTCATTGTATTGTTAAGAGTTTGCAAAAGGTACAGCTATTGCATCTTACATTAACTTTGATTTGGCTAAAACACAAGCACTACTACATTACATTCTACTACTACATTGAAGCTAACATTTTGGAATAAAGTAAACCGGATACACACTAGATAGCTACTCAATCATATGCAGCATGTTCGCTGGTTGGTTTTTGGGCTGATAAGCCCGGCTGGTGCTGGTTTGTTGTGAGAGGAAAACATTGTACCATGGCTGATAAGCCCTAGCTGAAACCAACAAGTGCACCGGCTCATGGTTCACAGCTGATCTCCAAGCTCCTAGCACTAATGGACGCACTGGACCATCCAAAGTTCAGTTGTTGATGCAATTGCGTGGGATGTACGCGCGGAGCCAGACCTAACGCGTGTGTATGAAGATCTAGGCACGGTCAACGCCGTTGAGTAGCAAGCTCACGAACGCTTTGCTCTTGTAGATGACGCGGCCGTACATTGGCTACGCGCCACGGGTGGTCGTGTGGAGAATACAGCCGCCCAGGTACTGCATTATTCGATGAGGATGTAATCATGCACATGTACATATATATGGCATTCACAAAGCTAGCAAGAGATTGAGTGTGTAGCAATCATGCATGCATGCATCAATCAGTTGAAACAGAACATACTCCCTGAAGTAGCTAAAGATCTTGTCTCGTTCGACTGCCTGACCCCGAGAGAATGTCACGAACATGGAGCGATAGTCCTCTGGCACAGTGATGATGACCCTAGCGTAGGGTGCTTCGAGCTCTAGGTTGCGGCCGATGAGGCCCGTCTGATAGAGGTGTAGCAAGTGGTAGAGGCGATCGTCGAAAATGAGCGTGCACACATCACGCACGATGAGGTATAAGTTGACGGGGGAAGAAGAGGGGGTGGTCCATGCAGCTGTCCTGGCAGAGCACAGAGAGGAGCGGGGTCGGTGGGCCAGCGAAGAGGTTCCTCATGTGAAGGCAATGGATGACGCAGCTGGCCTCGATGACCAGATTGCCTAGGGCGGTGGTGGTCATGCTCGGCAAATGGTAGATGACCTGGTTGGTGCCCAGATCGAAGCAGAGTAGGAGCGCCACGGCGTTTTGTGCCACCTGTGGGTAGCGGTCGCAGTCATCGAGGAAGCATTCATATACATACACCCCAGGAGAAGGTGTAGCTATGTAGCACGTCCCGAGCGGTGGTGACAGCGACCATTGGTGGAAGTGGAACTAAGCAAGCAAGAAAGATAGCTCTTGCTAGTAGCTAATGTATGCACTGATGATCGAAGAACTGATGAAAGGGTGATTGGTTGATGGAAGGGAAGCTCTGCAGGATGGGGATTTATAGGCCAAGGAGACCAAGATGACCCTCTGGTAGTTTCTTGGTTGGATCATTTTCTCACTCACCGTTCCCTCGTAGAATTAACAAACACAAAGTGCGAGAAATAGGGGCATGCAACTGCTTCTAATGGGCGCTACAATTTGGCCAATCGCCACACATATAAGAGGTGAATCTTAATGAATCTGATTGTTTATCTTACTTTTTACAAATTTTATCTTGTTTTGTATTTTACCATAGCACTAGCATAGGCACACTACTAGTATAGAAAGCTATGTTTTGCGTTTTCTTCATCTATATGTATGTTATTTCCATGGCATGTATATGTGTTGTGTGCGTACTGTCATGTAACACAAGAAAATGTGTACAACACATATACATGTCTAATTTTTTTTGTGTATTTTACTTTGGATAGCCATAATATGCATGTAATGCTATTTATCGTTATCCATTAAACATTTGTTTCCTACCATATTTCTATATAATAAATAATTTTTTATTGTGCAGACACCATATGGCGGCCATAATTTCTGCCAAAAGTGCTTCAAATCGTGAAAATGTCATGCACATATCACATCCAAAATAGCACAGAGCATACTCCCTGAAGTAGCTAAAGATCTCGTCTCGTTCGACTACCTAACGCCGAGAGAATGTCACGAACATGGAGCGATAGTCCTCCGACACAGTGACGACGACCCTAGCATAGGGCGCTTCGAGCTCTGGGTTGCGGCCGACGAGGCCCATCTGATAGCGGTGCAACAAGTGGTAGAGGCGATCGTCGAAAATGAGCGTGCACACGCCATCGAGGAGATCGGCGATGCCACACACGATGAGGTCTCAGTTGACGGGGAAGAAGAGGGGGTGGTCCATGCGGCTGTCCTAGCAAAGCGCAGAGAGGAGTGGGTCGGTGGGCCGGTGAGGAGGTTCCTCATGTGAAGGTAGTGGATGACGCAACTGGCCTCAGTGAACAAATGGCCTAGGGCAGTGGTGCTCATGGCCGGCAGGTGGGAGATGACCTAGTTGGTGCCCTGATCGAAGCAGAGTAGGAGCGCCATGGCGTTTTGTGCCACCAGTGGGTGGCGGTCACAGTCGTCGAGGAAGCATTCGTATAGACCCCAGGCGAAGGTGTAGCTGTGTAGCACATCGCGAACTATGGTGAGAGCGGCCATTGGTGGAGGTGGAACACTAAGCAATCAAGAAAGATAGCTCTAGCTAGTAGCCAATGTATGCATTGATGATCGAAGAACTGATGAAAGAGTGATTGGTTGATGGAAGGGAAGCTCTGCAGGACGGGGATTTATAGTTCAAGGTGACCAAGATGACCCTCCAGTAGTTTCTTGGTTGGATCATTTTCTCACTCACCGTCCCTCATAGAATTAGGAAAAACAAAGCGTGAGAAACAGGGCACGCAACTGCTTCAAATGGGCGCTATATCGTTTGGCCAATTGCCATGCATATAAGATGTGAATCTTAATGAATCTGATTGTTTGTTTTACTTTTTACAAATTTTATCTTATTTTGTATTTTAACATAGCGTTAGCACATGCACAATACTAGTATAGGAAGCTATGTTTTATGTTTTCTTCATCTATATGTATGTTCTTTCTATGGCATGTATATGTGTTGTGTGCATACCGGCGTTTTGTGCCACCTGTGGGTGGCGGTCGCAGTCATCGAGGAAGCGTTCGTATACACCCCAGGTGAAGGTGTAGCTATGTAGCACGTCATGAACTATGGTGAGAGCGGCCATTGGTGGATGTAGAACTTGTTAAGTGTGAAGATCCTATCTAATAGGCCTATATGCCTATATATATCCATGAGGCTATCTATATATAGTCACTCCTTCACCTGTGGAGATTAGCTTCTGAAATCCCCAGGTTAGTATCATGGTATCAGAGACATGGATTAGGGTTAGGATTAGGCTACTCTAATTCACCCACGATCCAATTTTTCTTTACCTTGGGATCCATCCTGTCTCTTCGCGGCGTCGTCCGCCTCGTCTGTTCGGCTCATCGCCGCACATCCGCGCTGTTCGCGCGGCCCGTCGGATCCTTCTCGCGTTCGCGCGGCCCGTCGTCGATCCTTCGCGCCGTTCGCGCGGCCCGTCGGATCCTTCTCGACATTCGCGCGGCCCGTCGTCCCGTCCGTCACCGATTCTCCGCGCCGTCCGTGCGGTCCTCCTCCGCGCGTCAATTCGCGCGACTCGTCGATCCGCGTGAGTCGGTCTTCCACGCGTTGATCCGCGCGATTCGTCGCCAGATCGTCTTCATCGTGCCTTGTCCGCTCGGTCTTCCATGCGAGCAGAGGAGGCCAGGCCGTCCTTGTCATGCCGCACGAGTGTCTCCGTCTGGACTTCGTGCCCTGCTCGTCCATCAGAGGTTCTGCTCATCCATCAGAGGTTTCTCTGCTCTGCTCTGTTTTTCCTCTGCTGCTGCTGTTGCTGGTCTCCTCTGTTGGCGGTGGTCTGCTCTGTTTTTCTATTCAGTGGTGCTTGTCATCTGCTACTGCTTATCTTGCACAATGTCGCAGTCGCAATTACTGTCAAATGCCATTGTTTTTCCTCTAAAACTTGATGGTCCATCTAATTATCGAGAGTGGGCTTTCTCTGTCAAAACTGTACTGCGTGGACATGGCCTTGCATCTCATCTGACAGATGATCCTCCAACTGACAAGTCGGAGGATGGTTCTGGTGCTGCTGCCGTCACGACTTGGACTAAGGATGATGGCCGAATCATGAGTGCCATAGTCACCAGCATGAAACCCTCACTAATGATGAGCCTTGAGCACCATCAATCTGCTAAGGAGATGTGGGACTACTTGCAGGGGAGATATGTTCAGAACAGTGGTGCACTTTTGCTTACTCTAATGCAAGGACTTCATGATCTTCAGCAGAATGAGATGTCTATCGAGGAGTATTATACTGCTTTTGATCGTCTGATGGGACCTTTTCTTTCCATGGTTCCTAAGTGTGAGGCAGGGTGCTCAGGCTACTGTGATAAGAAGAATAAGTTCATTGAAAAATTCCTTATATATCAGTTTTGTCATGGTTTGCGGCCTGATTTTGAGTCCAGTCGTAAACAGTTGTTAAATGCTTCCACCACTCCGTCTATTTCTGATGTGTTGTCCGCCTTGATTGCTGAGGAGACACGACTTAATTCTCAGTCTCCTGTATCAGTACCTCACAGTGTTCTGGCAGCCTCTCACAAGACCAATACAGTGAAGGGCAACTCTTTTTCGCCTTGTGTTCATTGCAAGAAGACTACTCACCGTTCAGAAAATTGCTTTGTTCGGTATCCTGAGAAGTTAACTGCTTATCGCTCACGCCATCCCAAGCAGAGTGGTCGTGGCACCGGTTCCACCCCTACAGGCTCTATGCCTACAGGTTCCACCCCTACAGGATCTGTGTCTGTTGCTGCTGCATCACCTGTTACTGCTCCTTCTTCTTGGGTGCTTGATTCAGGAGCCTCTTTTCATGTGTCATCAGATCAGTCATAGCTTGTTGCCTGCAAGCCAATTGTAGATGATGCCTCTATTCAGACAGCAGACGGTACATCCTGCCACATTACTCATCAGGGTTCTCTTTGCACCTCTAATTTTTCTGTACCTAATGTCTTGTTTGTACCTCAGTTGTCCATGAATCTTCTTTCAGTTGGTCAATTAACGGATCACAATTGTTTTGTTGGATTCGATGACTCATCTTGTTTTATTCAGGATCATCGCACCGGGGCTGTACTTGGGACTAGCCATCGCCGTAGAGGTTCTCATAGCCTCTATGTTCTCGACACTTTACGTCTTCCTCACTCTACTACCTATGTGTCATCCACCGCCGCTGCTACATCTTCATCAAGTACATCGCCATGGACTTCATCTTTCGCCAAGTGGCATCATCGCCTTGGTCATTTATGCGGGTCTCGTTTATCCACCTTAATAAACAAGGGTTGTTTAGGTCCTACATCCATTGAGTCTAGTTTTCAGTGTAAGGGTTGCAAGCTTGGAAAACAGCTGCAGCTCCCATATTCTACTAGTACTTCTCATTCAGCTAGACCTTTTGATATTATTCATTCTGATGTATGGGGTCCTGCACCTTTCGCTTCCAAAGGTGGTCATAAATACTATGTTATTTTTGTTGATGATCATTCTCGATATACTTGGATTTACTTTATGAAACATCGCTCTCAGTTGTGCTCTACTTATCAAAATTTTGCTCGCATGGTGCACACACAATTTTCCACCCCCATTCGAGTTTTTCGTTCAGATTCTGGTGGAGAGTATTTATCTCACACCTTTCGCCAATTTTTGACCTCTGAAGGCACTCTTGCTCAGCTTTCTTGTCCTGGCGCGCATGCTCAAAATGGGGTTGCTGAACGGAAACACCGCCATATCATAGAGACTGCCCGCACACTTATTGCATCTTTTGTTCCTTCTCATTTTTGGGGAGAAGCTGTGTCCACTTCTATTTATCTCATCAACAGACAACCATCATCAAAATTGTCTGGTCAGTGTCTTGGTGAGGTTCTTTTTGGTACTCCTCTTAAGGATCCATCTCGATATCGGCATATTGTGGGCAGCCTTGTTTATCTCACTGTTACTCGACCTGATATTGCCCATGCCGTCCATATTTTGAGTCAGTTTGTGAGTGCTCCTACGACCGTTCATTTTGGCCATTTACTTCGTGTCTTGCGGTACTTGAGGGGGACATCATCTCGCAGCTTATTCTATGCCCGTGACAGTCCGCTTCAGCTTCATGCTTACTTGGACTTCACTTGGGCGAGTGACCCAACAGATCGTTGCTCTATCACAGGGTACTGTATTCTTCTTGGATCCTCTCCTATTGCATGGAAGTCCAAGAAACAAGCTGATGTATCTCGTTCTAGTGCAGAGGCAGAACTTCGAGCACTTGCCACCACTACTGCAGAAATCGTATGGCTTCGATGGTTGTTGACTGATTTCGGAATTTCTTGTGATGCTGCCACACCTCTTCTATGCGATAATACAGGAGCTATACAGATTGCCAATGATCCTGTGAAGCATGAACTTACCAAGCATATTGGCGTCGATGCTTTCTTCACTCGCTCTCATTGTAATCAGCATACCATTGCTCTTCAATATGTGCCATCCGAGCTGCAATTAGCTGACTTCTTCACTAAAGCGCAAACTAGAGAGCAACATCGGCTTCATTTGCTCAAACTCAATGCTTCAGATCCTCCATTTCCACCTTGAGTTTGAAGGGGGGTGTTAAGTGTGAAGATCCTATCTAATAGGCCTATATGCCTATATATATCCATGAGGCTATCTATATATAGTCACTCCTTCACCTATGGAGATTAGCTTCTGAAATCCCCAGGTTAGTATCAGAACTAAGCAAGCAAGAAAGATAGCTCTAGCTAGTAGCTAATGTATGCACTGATGATCGAAGAACTGATGAAAGGGTGATTGGTTGATGGAAGGGAAGCTCTGCGGGACAGGGATTTATAGTTCAATGCGACCAAGATGACCCTCTAGTAGTTTCTAGTTTGGATCGTTTTCTCACTCACCGTTCCCTCGTAGAATTAGCAAAAACAAAGCGTGAGAAACTAGGGCACGCAACCACTTCAAATGGGCGCTATACGGTTTGGCCAATTGCCATGCATACAAGATGTGAATCTTAATGAATCTGATTGTTTGGTTTACTTTTTACAAATTTTATCTTGTTTTGTATTTTACCATAGCATTAGCATAGGCACACTACTAGTATAGGAAGCTATGTTTTATGTTACTTCTTCATGTATATGTATGTTCTTTGTATGGCTTGTATATGTGTTTCGTGCATACTGTCATGTAACACAAGAAAATGTGTACAACACATATACATGTCAGATTTTTTGTGTACTTTACTTTGGATAGCCATAGCATGCATGTAATGCTATATATCATTATCCATTAAACATTTGTTTGCTACCATATTTCAATCTAATAAATATTTTTTTATTGTGCAGACACCATGTGGCGGCCATAATTTCTGCCAAAAGTGCTTCAAATCATGAAAATGTCGTGCACATATCACATCCAAAATAGCACAGAGCATACTCCCTAAAGTAGCTAAAGATCTCATCTTGTTTGACTGCCTGACCCCGAGAGAATGTCACGAACATGGAGCGATAGTCCTCCGGCACAGTGACGATGACCCTAGCATAGGGCGCTTCAAGCTCTGGGTTACGACCGACGAGGCTTGTCTGATAGCGGTGCAACAAGTGGTAGAGACCATCGTTGAAAATGAGCGTGCACACGCCATTGAGGAGATCAGCAACGCCGCGCACGATGAGGTCTCAATTGATGGGGAAGAAGAGGGGGTGGTCCATGCGGCTGTCCTGGCAGAGCCAAAAGAGGAGCAAGGTCGGTGGGCCGACGAGGAGGTTCCTTATGTGAAGGCAGTGGATGACGCAGCTGGCCTCGATGACCAGATGGCCTAGGGCGGTGGTGTTGATGCCTTGCAGGTGGGAGATGACCTAGTTGGTGCCCTGATCGAAGCATAGTAGGAGAGCCACGGCATTTTGTGCCACCTGTGGGTGGCTGTCGCAGTCGTCGAGGAAGCATTTGTATACACCACAGGCGAAGGTGTAGCTGTGTAGCACGTCGCGAACCATGGTGAGAGCGGCCATTGGTGTAGGTGGAACTAAGCAAGCAAGAATGATAGCTCTAGCTAGTAGCTAATGTATGCACTGATGATCGAAGAACTGATGAAAGGGTGATTGGTTGATGGAAGGGAAGCCCTGCAGGACAAGGATTTATAGTTCAATGCGAGCATGATGACCCTCTAGTAGTTTCTTGGTTGGATCGTTTTCTCACACACTGTTCCCTCGTAGAATTAGCAAAAACAAAGCACGAGAAACAGGGGCACGCAACCGCTTCAAATGGGCGCTATATCATTTGGCCAATCGCCATGCATATAAGATGTGAATCTTAATGAATTTGATTGTTCATTTTACTTTTTACAAATTTTATCTTATTTTGTATTTTAACATAGCGTTAGCACATGCACAATACTAGTATAGGAAGCTGTGTTTTATGTTTTCTTCATCTATATGTATGTTCTTTCTATGGCATGTATATGTGTTGTGTGCATACTGTCATGTAACACAAGAAAATGTTTACAACACATATACATGTCAAATTTTTTTGTGTATTTTACTTTGGATAGCCATAGTATGCATGTAATGTTATTTATCATTATCCATTAAACATTTGTTTCCTACCATATTTCTATCTAATAAATATTTTTTATTGTGCAGACACCATGTGGCGGCCATAATTTCTGCCAAAAGTGCTTCAAATCGTGAAAATGTCGTGCACATATCACATCCAAAATAGCACAGAACATACTCCCTAAAGTAGCTAAAGATCTCATCTCGTTCGACTACCTGACCCCGAGAGAATGTCACGTACATGGAGCGATAGTCCTTTGGCACAGTGACGATGACCCTAGCATAGGGCGCTTCAAGCTCTGGGTTGCAGCCGACGAGGCCTGTCTAATAGCGGTGCAGCAAGAGGTAGAGGTGATCATCGAAAATGAGCGTGTAGACGCCATCGAGGAGATCGGCAACGCTGCGCACAATGAGGTCTCAGTTGATGGGGAATAAGAGGGGGTGGTCCATGTGGCTATCCTAGCAGAGCGTAGAGAGGAGTGGGGTCGGTGGGCCATTGGTGGAGGTGGTACTAAGCAAACAAAAAAGATAGCTCTAGCTAGTTGCTATTGTATGCACTGATGATAGAAGAACTAATGAAAGGGTGATTGGTTGATGGAAGGGAAGCTCTGCAGGATAGGAATTTATAGGCCAAGGCGACCGAGATGACCCTCTGGTAGTTTCTTGGTTGGATCGCTTTCTCACTCACCGTTCCCTCATAGAATTAGCAAAAACAAAGCGCGAGAAATAGGGGCACACAACCGTGTCAAATGGGCACTACGGTTTGGCCAATCGCCACGCATATAAGATGTGAATCTTAATGAATCTGATTGTTCCTTTTACTTTTTACGAATTTTATCTTGTTTTGTATTTTACTGTAGTGTTAGCACAGGCACACTACTAGTATAGGAAGCTATGTTTCATGTTTTCTTCATCTATATGTATGTTCTTTCAATGGCATGTATATGTGTTGTGTGCATATTGTCATGGAACACAGGACAATGTGTACAACACATATACATGTCTGATTTTTTTTTGTGTATTTTACTTTGGATAGCCATAGTATGCATGTAATAGGTTTGCCTCACATGCATGACCCATGTGAACTGCGTCTTACAAGCTTGAAATAAATACTTCGATACGCCCATAGTATTTTGCATCTAGGCTTGATCGTGCAGCCCTCTTCTCATTCTAAATTGATGGTCTATTCTGATGTTGATTAGGTTGGTTGTCCTAATATATGCAAGTCAACTTCTGGCTTGTTGTGTTCCATGATGAGAATGTTTTCTCTTGGCCATCCACTAGTGATTGGCACCTATACGTACTGATGGTAGAAAATCATCGTAGTTCTAAATCACTCTTATTCTCCATAAACTATTAATAAACTCATATGCCGTAGTGCTTACTAGAGAAATTAGCTAGGACAACAATATTTAGCATTGGATTAGCCCTCCCTCGATGTTTGGTCACACTCTGAAACTCATAGTTCCCCCTAAAATAGAATTATTATTTGTATAGAACTTGTTGTTTTCAATAGACAAGTTAAGAACAATTCAAGTCTTCAAATTCAAATATATATCTAACAACTTTCTAAGAGAAACGGCTTAACGAATTACATATGCATACTAGAAAAGATGAAACAACTCAAAGACAACGTAGCCACTTATTCTGTTTTACATGAAAATCAAAGGATTATGGAGCTGGACCAAGAACACTATTGGAGATGCAATTTCATCAAAAAAAATTTACTTGAGATGCAGTTTATTTAAATCATGCCTGCACATTTCGTGGAAGTTATGCCAGATTGAAACCACTGAACGTATCTCTGTCCTCCAATACAAGGAATTATGCACAAATTAATCCAAACTACTTAGAGCACTAGAAGTAGGAGGTGATATTAAAATCACAACCTCAGATGGGACACAAGAAGCATAAAGACGATTGCCTGGAGAGGAAATAGTAATCCGGCCTGAAACTAGAATTGAGAAGAACTCGAAGCGTGAGAGATATATGTTAGGGGCTTAGGGCAACAGACAAACAGTAGACAAAGAAACCACAGAAATCAGAAACCATATGTGAAGAATCTAAAGATTTAGCAAAGTATACTCCCATACTAGGAGGAGGAGAATTGAGGAACGCGGATTAAGGATGGAAGCAAAGTAAGACATCGCAGACGGATCACACTGAAAAGTGAAAACAGAAATCGAAGGTACATACAATTCGAAAATGATAGAGGCATCGAGCGAGGGAGGGATCGAGGAACTCACTGTGACGGGGAGATCGATGGTGTGGACTGCGGCGATGAGCTCACCTCCTGAAGCGGCGCCCACGCGGGCAGTGTCGTCGGAGGCCGGAGCAGTCGGGGCACCTCCAGTTCGCGGCGTTGGAGCGCGCGGGGGCTTCCGATTCTGAGAGCCAGGGGGAGTGCGGAGTGCCACGGGGTGGCATAGGTGGAGCACGTTGACCTCAGATGGTGAAATCCTGCCACCCTGCCGCGGCCCGCAGGCCATGTGCTGACTCCATCGCTGATCGCTGTCGCAGGGTGTGAAGCGCAGCGGCGCGGCTGGGGCTTGGAATTGGGGAGGGGCGGTGTCCTAGGGTTTGGGAAGGGTTTCGCTTCCTGCAAATTTTGGGGATAGTTTTCTTTCTTTCTTTTTTTGGCACACAAAACCGTTGATGTCAGGGTAGGCGAGCAAGAGAAAAAAATATTATTCGTCAATTGCCCTTTTCTTCCTTTCCGGCGACGCCTATCGGCTAAGGTTGTTAGTGACGGCGCAAAGCATGTCAACAGTCAAAAGGTTAAATCCTAAGTCCAAGATTACGTTTTGACCACAAGCTTGGAACGAGGAAGTCGAGAGTCTGTATAGGTGTAGACTAGGACCCTGTTTGGATTCATGGAGCTAAAGTTTAGCCCTAGGCTAAAGATTAGCCCTTAGAATGAAGGGGCTAAAATTTAGCCCATGGGGTTGTTTGGATCCAGGGGCTAAAGATTAACCATGTACCCTATCATGACTCATTTGTCCCTAATTAATACATGTCGCACCCGGTTTTAAGAATAAAACCAGATCCACACCATATGCAGGGGCATGTATGCACAAACATGTGGCTAAACCTTATGATGAATTTTAATTTAATGCTAAATTTTATTTTCCTATGTTTTCATGAACACAAAATTCAGAAATAAATTATTTTAAACCTATTTTCACAAGAGGCAAATTTTGGGGTGTTACAATTCTACCCCCCCCCCCCCCCCCCCCCCTTAAGATGAATCTCGTCCACGAGATTCGAAAGACGTCGGCTAGGAGATAGAGATACTCCGTCTATAGATTCTTCTTTACTTCCTCGCGTGGTTCCATCGTCTTGCTAAGGATCCCACTTTACTTTGCATACCTGTTGACCTTACTCCAAATATCTTGCTCTACCAATTCCAAGATTATAACGGGCACCTTGAACAACTCTCAGGTATCTCCAATCACTAGGCCACCTTTCCTATAATACCGATTCTCTTTCTTAAAATATTTATCTTCCAAACATTAATGGTTCCGGTCAGGTTGCACAAACTTGGAATATAATTCTTAATACTCGGTGTCACCCGAACCTTCTTAGCATGACTCTCCGTTGCTAAGGGCATCGGCCATGACTTTTGCTTCTCCAAGTGATAGCACTTTTCTAAGTCATAAGCAATTTCATTCCAACGAGGATACCACAAGCTCAAGACCAACTTAGTGAAGATGCCCTGTAGATTCTTGTGATCCTCCTATGTCACTTTTACTTCCAAAAAGACAGTACTTCCACGCTCCACAATGGATAACTCCAGATAACATGTTAGGTAGTTCAACTCACGCTTCCTTTGTTGACTTAATGAACAAGCCACTGCTTTTCCTCTCATATAAGGATACATCCCACACCTTGACAAGGTGCATCATTGCAGATATGAAGCTCTTGTCTAGATCTGGCAAAACTAATACATAGGTTTTACTTCAACCTTTTCTTGAATTCCTTCAAATACTTACCTGGAGTTTCTCGATCCAAACTAACTTAAAACTACTTCCAGTAGCATTATTAATATCCAGATCTTAGTTAAACCTCCCTTGAACCTTTAATCAAACCTCATTGAGACTCTGAGTTTCTCTCACATCTTTGGGTACCACCACGCTTCCGCTGCGCAAACTAGAACGTAGGATACTTCATCTTGTAAATTCTTCAACTTGGCTACCCTCCTTAAGAAAAGATAAACTAGGTCACACAAAAGGGTAGCTTACACCTTCTTCCAGAGGAGCTAACTAGTATCATGATGTCCTGACATCCCAATGAGACTCTTGTGTATGGGCAAGAACAAGAAATCTAGAATTCCTCGCGAGATGAAAAATAGCAGCACAGTAAAACAGCTATAACTCTCATTCTGTTAATCCAATAAAGTTGTAGATTACACCGTTGTAAAGATTATAAAATTCTCCACAACTTCCTTATAGAACACTTTTCCAAATTCTACATTTAACTTGGTCGAAAATAGTGCACAATAGAAACTACTTCAGATTCCAAACAACACAGATGCATCGCCTTGTGATTTTCGTATCTCCACAACCAAAATAGCTATCTGGCTAATTCTTGTGCTCAGAGAAAGATATTGAAGTCTACTATTGTCCAGAATTTTCTCATGATTTTTGGTTGTCCAAGAATAGAGATATAAGCCGAAGAGTGTAGGCTGCTCTCAAAAGACAGGATAGGGAGAACAGAAGAATACCATAACCCAACTGCTTACTTCACTAATCTTTATACCTTAGGCCTATAAACTAAATGAAATTGTGGGAACACCAAACAAGATCATTGCAATCATTACAAAGATTCAAAACAATAATAAGCATAATGACAATTTAACAAGCATTAAAGATGCACAATTCAATCATTGACTCAACTTGCGATACTATCGTCCTCATTGTACCGGTTGTAACAATCCTAAGACTCGTCTTTAGATTACGCAAGAAGGTGTTGAGGAACAGTTCTAATAGCATATCGAATCAAGGAATGGAGATGAGAACAAGGACTTTAAATAAGCATCAAGGAGGAGATAAATATCAAGGATAGATACATAGTAGAGAAGAAAATATCAAGAATTATAGAACAAGGATTTTATAGCAATTCCAAAACCTTAAGATGGCCAATTTCTAACTAGGCTTGAGTCCTAC
This sequence comes from Miscanthus floridulus, assembly GCF_019320115.1. Classification (NCBI taxonomy): domain Eukaryota; kingdom Viridiplantae; phylum Streptophyta; class Magnoliopsida; order Poales; family Poaceae; genus Miscanthus; species Miscanthus floridulus. The sequence goes on along the minus strand of NC_089589.1, from coordinate 17,546,534 downwards.
AGTCAGCATTGCTCCGATACCACTTTGTCTCGCCTAGTTTTAAGAATAAAACCAGATACACACCATATGCGAGCCCAGGAAGTCAAATCTCACATATAGCTACAAATAAAGGTAATATCAAAAGACAATGCTTAAATACATAGCGTAATAGTATAAAGATTATAACCTCAGAGTATAGACAGCGGAAAGACAACTCCGATCTTCAGGCGAAGACTCCAAATCCACAGGGACAACTGACTGGTTGATCACAAGCCTAATTCCTCCAAACTCTAGCAATCTGGTACCCATCCGGGATTTTTATCCAAATAATTAAAAATAAAGCAAGCGTAAGTACATGTCGTACTCAACAAATATAACATGGGGTTCATGAGGCTCAAAAGGCTGACACTGGTTAACTGCGATTAGCTTTTAATGAGTCATCTTTTAGCAATTGAGTAGCAACAAGTTTATCACAAGCCCATAAACACATGATCAAGTAAACATGAATAATGAATAGCATAAACAATTAACCATTAGTGAGCATCTTCATTGTCCATATCACCAGTGTTCATCATCTATTCAGTAAGGGTTCCAAGGCCGCTCGTGACCGTGAGCACGGCTGATATACCAGTTTTACACTCTGCAGAGGTTGTACACTTTCACTGTGAGTTGTGATTTACCCTTTCGCCCGAGGTAGCTAATCTCTTGACCCACTTCCAAGGAAGGTCGGCAGGGTTCACTATGAAGCCTTTCAAAGGTTCGTCTAACAAGTTAGGGCCGCTAGGTTTCTATGGCCTACGAATGTAGAGCTCCCCTTCTGACAGGCACAATAACGCGCAGCCTATACACTAACGGGCAGAGGCCGCACTATATCCAACCCGGAACACACCCCTCTTGCGCCATAAAGGTAACCACTAACAAGCTAGAAAATGTCCTCATACTGAGCTAAAGCCAGAGCCTTATAGCCCTCACAGCTGTACTGTAAGTCCCGGATGATCACTTACAGATAAGTCCTTAGGGAGAGGAATCTAGAGCATCTTAAATAGCCCCATGCTCAAGCCCCCTTGTTCCATGTTGCTAAAAAGCATCTTTTAGTGTTTATTGCATATTACATTAGTCAAGTTACAAGATCATGGTCTTTAATTGAGCACTAGCCTCATACTACCCAATACAATACCCCATAGGTATCAAGGCACAAGGTACAAAGTACTAGGAAATCCTTAGTGGCAATCAAGGTAGACACATGCAGTATGAATTAAATGATTAAAGGTGTATAGGTAACAAGGAAGATCCCATGCTATACTTGCCTTAAACACCGATCCTTCGGTAAGCTTTAACCTTCAACGTTCTTGTTCTTCTTCTTGATCACCACGTATATCTCACCGACTGGACGAAATCATAAAGCACCACACAAGCATCCATACAATCATACACGAAGCAAACAATAGATCTAAATTAGAACAGTACACCAAATATAAAATCAAGATGAAAAGTTTGTAAAACAAATCTACGTCTCGCTACGAACACATAGACGCGAAAAACACGCTAATCGAAGCTACGGTGAAAAAGATACATCTACCGAAAGATTCGCTCATAGGAGAAAATATAAAACTATTAGCTTCATGTGTTTAAAACATATATAATATATTTCATAGAGATTATAATTTAAGTCAAATTTAGATTTGATTTATAAAACTAAAGTGAAACAAATCATATTCTATTTATAAAATCCAGTTGCATAATTATTAACCAAGATATGATTTAAACCATGAAATTTCAGAAATAGTAATATGGTAAACACTGTTACTAATGCATAAATCTCGTCGCTATGAATCTAGCACGACTTGAACGGGTTAAAACGGATCTAAAACACAAAAGATATGAAATAAACAAGATTTCCTTTAATAAAATAATAGATTAAATCTAATCACGAATTTTAAAAGTTGAAAACACATCTAACAGTAGTACGAACATGTAGATTATGAAATTATGAACCTAACGCAAGTTGAACGGATCAAATCGGAGTTAAAACGGAGAAGTTATGGCTAAAACAAAATCAGTGGCAAATCTGTAAATAAGTGAAAACGTATTTTCAACTTTACCGAAACAAAATACGCTTTCCAAAGAAGAAAACGGACTCAGGGAAAAACGTTTTGGACTGCGGGTTCAATTATTGAAAAGCGTGAGGACTCTTTAGCAATTGTGCCTGCGAACCGGTACCTTCTAATCTAGGATGTTGATCACGAATCCGACGGCTGCGATCGGTTGGGAAAGATGAGGTCGTTCGCGGCTGCATCCAGATGGTGGCGCCATGGCCGGACCTTGCCGGCGACGTCGGCTTCGATGCTCCCGGTCACCACAGCTCACGGGAACACCACGGAGGCAAGAGTGGCTCGAGGCGAGCTCGGTGGAGGGCTCGAGGAAGGCTGCGACAGCACGGTGGCGGCCTCGGGCACGATTAGGCGGAGTGGAGCTCGGGGTGGCGCGGCTGCGGCCATAGGTGGCGGCTCGGTGAAGGAGGCTGCAACGCAGGAGCTTGCGGGTGGAGGCGGAGAGCTCGGGCATTCGATTTTAAGGGCCGGCTCGGCTTGGGGCGCACACAAAACGGAGGGAGACGGGGGCGGCACGGACACCACGGCGGCGTCGGAGTCCAATTCGGGGACGACTGGAGGAAGAAGATACCGGCTGACATGTGGGCCCGGGGTGTCAGCGTCAGGCGAGAGAGAGGAGGGAGGGGACGCGCGACGTGACTGGCTGCTGAGCGAGCCGAGCGCGGGAGTGGGCTGCGAGCGCGCTGCTGGGCCAGACGCGGGGGGAAGAGGGACGGGGCGCAGGCCCAAGAGGAAGAAGATGGACGGCCCGCGGAGGGGGGGGGGGGGGCAAGCACGAGTGGGCCAAGCCACGGCTGATGGGCTCCGGTGGCCTGCTGGGTTGCTGTGCTTCCAGGCCAGAAGGCAAGGGCTTGCTCTTTTTTTTTTTCTAAATTAACTTTCTTAATACTTTTTCAAATGGGTCTTGAATTCATTTGAACCTTGAATCAAAACCAAACTTGAATATTATTTCAAATATACTATTCAATAAAGATGAGAAAGTTTGGTAAGTTTTCAAAAATAAATTTTTACAACTTTAAAAATTATTTTATCTTCAAGTTTTCTTTTTATTTTTCTTTTCTTTTATTTCAAAGCTGTTTTCAAATTCATTTTTAAAAGCAATTTAAACCGTTTTAAATTCTCAATCAAAACCACTCAATCAAATACATCAAATGCAAGGGCATGTATGCACAAACATGTGGCTAAACCTTATGATGAATTTTAATTTAATGCTAAATTTTATTTTCCTATGTTTTCATGAACACAAAATTCAGAAATAAATTATTTTAAACCTATTTTCACAAGAGGCAAATTTTGGGGTGTTACAATTCTACCCCCCTTAAGATGAATCTCGTCCTCGAGATTCGAAAGATGTCGGCTAGGAGATAGAGATACTCCGTCTATAGATTCTTCTTTACTTCCTCGCGTGGTTCCATCGTCTTGCTAAGGATCTCACTTTACTTTGCATACCTGTTGACCTTACTCCAAATATCTTGCTCTACCAATTCCAAGATTATAACGGGCACCTTGAACAACTCTCAGGTATCTCCAATCACTAGGCCACCTTTCCTATAATACCGATTCTCTTTCTTAAAATATTTATCTTCCAAACATTAATGGTTCCGGTCAGGTTGCACAAACTTGGAATATAATTCTTAATACTCGGTGTCACCCGAACCTTCTTAGCATGACTCTCCGTTGCTAAGGGCATCGGCCATGACTTTTGCTTCTCCAAGTGATAGCACTTTTCTAAGTCATAAGCAATTTCATTCCAACGAGGATACCACAAGCTCAAGACCAACTTAGTGAAGATGCCCTGTAGATTCTTGTGATCCTCCTATGTCACTTTTACTTCCAAAAAGACAGTACTTCCACGCTCCACAATGGATAACTCCAGATAACATGTTAGGTAGTTCAACTCACGCTTCCTTTGTTGACTTAATGAACAAGCCACTGCTTTTCCTCTCATATAAGGATACATCCCACACCTTGACAAGGTGCATCATTGCAGATATGAAGCTCTTGTCTAGATCTGGCAAAACTAATACATAGGTTTTACTTCAACCTTTTCTTGAATTCCTTCAAATACTTACCTAGAGTTTCTCGATCCAAACTAACTTAAAACTACTTCCAGTAGCATTATTAATATCCAGATCTTAGTTAAACCTCCCTTGAACCTTTAATCAAACTTCATTGAGACTCTGAGTTTCTCTCACATCTTTGGGTACCACCACGCTTCCGCTGCGCAAACTAGAACGTAGGATACTTCATCTTGTAAATTCTTCAACTTGGCTACCCTCCTTAAGAAAAGATAAACTAGGGCACACAAAAGGGTAGCTTACACCTTCTTCCAGAGGAGCTAACTAGTATCATGATGTCCTGACATCCCAATGAGACTCTTGTGTATGGGCAAGAACAAGAAATCTAGAATTCCTCACGAGATGAAAAATAGCAGCACAGTAAAACAGCTATAACTCTCATTCTGTTAATCCAATAAAGTTGTAGATTACACCGTTGTAAAGATTATAAAATTCTCCACAACTTCCTTATAGAACACTTTTCCAAATTCTACATTTAACTTGGTCAAAAATAGTGCACAATAGAAACTACTTCAGATTCCAAACAACATAGATGCATCGCCTTGTGATTTTCGTATCTCCACAACCAAAACAGCTATCTGGCTAATTCTTGTGCTCGGAGAAAGATATTGAAGTCTACTATTGTCCAGAATTTTCTCATGATTTTTGGTTGTCCAAGAATAGAGATATAAGCCGAAGAGTGTAGGCTGCTCTGAAAAGACAGGATAGGGAGAACAGAAGAATACCATAACCCAACTGCTTACTTCACTAATCTTTATACCTTAGGCCTATAAACTAAATAAAATTGTGGGAACACCCAACAAGATCATTGCAATCATTACAAAGATTCAAAACAATCATAAGCATAATGACAATTTAACAAGCATTAAAGATGCACAATTCAATCATTGACTCAACTTGCGATACTATCGTCCTCATTGTACCGGTTGTAACAATCCTAAAACTCGTCTTTAGATTACGCAAGAAGGTGTTGAGGAACAGTTCTAATAGCATATCGAATCAAGGAGTGGAGATGAGAACAAGGACTTTAAATAAGCATCAAGGAGGAGATAAATATCAAGGATAGATACATAGTAGAGAAGAAAATATCAAGAATTATAGAACAAGGATTTTATAGCAATTCCAAAACCTTAAGATGGCCAATTTCTAACTAGGCTTGAGTCCTACAGTCAGCATTGCTCCGATACCACTTTGTCTCGCCCAGTTTTAAGAATAAAACCAGATACACACCATATGCGAGCCCAGGAAGTCAAATCTCACATATAGCTACAAATAAAGGTAATATCAAAAGACAATGCTTAAATACATAGCGTAATAGTATAAAGATTATAACCTCAGAGTATAGACAGTGGAAAGACAACTCTGATCTTTAGGCGAAGACTCCAAATCCACAGGGACAACTGACCGGTTGATCATAAGCCTAATTCCTCCAAACTCTAGCAATCTGGTACCCATCCGGGATTTTTATCCAAATAATTAAAAATAAAGCAAGCGTAAGTACATGTCGTACTCAACAAATATAACATGGGGTTCATGAGGCTCAAAAGGCTGACACTGGTTAACTGCGATTAGCTTTTAATGAGTCATCTTTTAGCAATTGAGTAGCAACAAGTTTATCACAAGCCCATAAACACATGATCAAGTAAACATGAATAATGAATAGCATAAACAATTAACCATTAGTGAGCATCTTCATTGTCCATATCACCAGTGTTCATCATCTATTCCGTAAGGGTTCCAAGGTCGCTTGTGACCGTGAGCACGGCTGATATACCAGTTTTACACTCTGCAGAGGTTGTACACTTTCACTGTGAGTCGTGATTTACCCTTTCGCCCGAGGTAGCTAATCTCTTGACCCACTTCCAAGGAAGGTCGGCAGGGTTCACTATGAAGCCTTTCAAAGGTTCGTCTAACAAGTTAGGGCCGCTAGGTTTCTATGGCCTACGAATGTAGAGCTCCCCTTCCGACAGGCACAATAACGCGCAACCTATACACTAACGGGCAGAGGCCGCACTATATCCAACCCGGAACACACCCCTCTTGCGCCATAAAGGTAACCACTAACAAGCTAGAAAATGTCCTCATACTGAGCTAAAGCCAGAGCCTTATAGCCCTCACAGCTGTACTGTAAGTCCCGGATGATCACTTACAGATAAGTCCTTAGGGAGAGGAATCTAGAGCATCTTAAATAGCCCCATGCTCAAGCCCCCTTGTTCCATGTTGCTAAAAAGCATCTTTTAGTGTTTATTGCATATTACATTAGTCAAGTTACAAGATCATGGTCTTTAATTGAGCACTAGCCTCATACTACCCAATGCAATACCCCATAGGTATCAAGGCACAAGGTACAAAGTACTAGGAAATCCTTAGTGGCAGTCAAGGTAGACACATGCAGTATGAATTAAATGATTAAAGGTGTATAGGTAACAAGGAAGATCCCATGCTATACTTGCCTTAAACACCGATCCTTCGGTAAGCTTTAACCTTCAACGTTCTTGTTCTTCTTGATCACCACGTATATCTCACCGACTGGACGAAATCATAAAGCACCACACAAGCATCCATACAATCATACACGAAGCAAACAATAGATCTAAATTAGAACAGTACACCAAACATAAAATCAAGATGAAAAGTTTGTAAAACAAATCTACGTCTCGCTACGAACACACAGACACGAAAAACACGCTAATCGAAGCTACGGTGAAAAAGATACATCTACCGAAAGATTCGCTCATAGGAGAAAATATAAAACTATTAGCTTCATGTGTTTGAAACATATATAAGATATTTCATAGAGATTATAATTTAAGTCAAATTTAGATTTGATTTATAAAACTAAAGTGAAACAAATCATATTCTATTTATAAAATCCAGTTGCATAATTATTAACCAAGATATGATTTAAACCATGAAATTTCAGAAATAGTAATATGGTAAACACTGTTACTAACGCGTAGATCTCGTCGCTATGAATCTAGCACGACTTGAACGGGTCAAAACGGATCTAAAACGCAAAAGATATGAAATAAACAAGATTTCCTTTAATAAAATAATAGATTAAATCTAATCACGAATCTTAAAAGTTGAAAACACATCTAACAGTAGTATGAACATGTAGATTATGAAATTACGAACCTAACGCAAGTTGAACGGATCAAATCGGAGTTAAAACGGAGAAGTTATGGCTAAAACAAAATCAGTGGCAAATCTGTAAATAAGTGAAAACGTATTTTCAACTTTACCGAAACAAAATACGCTTTCCAAAGAAGAAAACGGACTCAGGGAAAAATGTTTTGGACTGCGGGTTCAATTATTGAAAAGCGCGAGGACTCTTTAGCAATTGTGCCTGCGAACCGGTACCTTCTAATCTGGGATGTTGATCACGAATCTGACGGCTGCGATCGGTTGGGAAAGATGAGGTCGTCCGCGGCTGCATCTAGACGGCGGCGCCATGGCCGGACCTTGCCGGTGACGTCGGCTTCGACGCTCCCGGTCACCACAGCTCACACGAACACCACGGGGGCAAGAGTGGCTCGAGGCGAGCTCGGTGGAGGGCTCGAGGAAGGCTGCGACAGCACGGTGGCGGCCTCGGGCACGATTAGGCGGAGTGGAGCTCGGGGTGGCGCGGCTGAGGCCATAGGTGGCGGCTCGGAGAAGGAGGCTGCAACGCAGGAGCTTGGGGCTGGAGGCGGAGAGCTCGGGCATCCGATTTTAAGGGCCGGCTCGGCTTGGGGCGCACGCAAAACGGAGGGAGACGGGGGCGGCACGGACACCACGGCGGCGTCGGAGTCCAATTCGGGGATGATTGGAGGAAGAAGATACCAGCTGACATGTGGGCCCGGGGTGTCAGCGTCAGGCGAGAGAGAGGAGGGAGGGGACACGCGGCGCGACTGGCTGCTGAGCGGGCCAAGCGCGGGAGTGGGCTGCGGGCGCGCTGCTGGGCCAGACGCGGGGGAAAGAGGGATAGGGCGCAGGCCCAAGAGGAAGAAGATGGACGGCCCGCGGAGGGGGGGGGGGGGGCAAGCGCGAGTGGGCCGAGCCACGGCTGATGGGCTCCGGTGGCCTGCTGGGTTTCTGTGCTTCCAGGCCAGAAGGCAAGGGCTTGCTCTTTTTTTTTCTAAATTAACTTTCCTAATACTTTTTCAAATGGGTCTTGAATTCATTTGAACCTTGAATCAAAACCAAACTTGAATATTATTTCAAATATACCATTCAATAAAGATGAGAAAGTTTGGTAAGTTTTCAAAAATAATTTTTACAACTTTAAAAATTCTTTTATCTTCAAGTTTTCTTTTTCTTTTTCTTTTCTTTTATTTCAAAGCCATTTTCAAATTCATTTTTAAAAGCTATTTAAACCGTTTTAAATTCTCAATCAAAACCACCCAATCAAATACATCAAATGCAAGGGCATGTATGCACAAACATGTGGCTAAACCTTATGATGAATTTTAATTTAATGCTAAATTTTATTTTCCTATGTTTTCATGAACACAAAATTCAGAAATAAATTATTTTAAACCTATTTTCACAAGAGGCAAATTTTGGGGTGTTACAATACACGTGCATAGCCATGCATAGCGATGGATGGGGGTAATATGCGTCTTGTGCCCCATAGAACCACTTTTAGCCTTCTTTAGCCCACCTTGGAGGGGCTAAGGGAAAAGGGATGGGTTAGAGTTTAGCCCTCACTTTTAGCCCTCCTGTTTAGATCCATAAGGGTTCAAAGGTGACTAAAAGATGTGGGCTAAACTTTAGCCCTATGGATCTAAACATGGCCTAGACATACATGTTATAGAGAGACAAGGAGATGGAAAGACTAGGCATAGATCGCTAATAATAAAAACTGCAAGAAAAGTGTATGTACATGTGTGTTAGGTTAACATTATATGCATTGCTATATATATAGTCGGGTTTTCTCCTTCACTCAACAGTGTAACCAAATCTCACCCGCCATCTCTATGCCCACAACCTTCATCAATGCAAGTCCGCCCACTATAGCGATGCGCCGATTTATCTTCTTCTCATTTTGCTTCTTCTTCTTCTACCTAAAACTGCTCCAGCCCACACCCCCGACCCCCCGCCGCCTGCCACCCACCCCCACCGCTCCTTCCCTACCCTCCCCTAATCGGAATCAGAGGATTCTCCACCACTGCCCCTGCCTCGCTGCTGGCCTCGCCCACCACTGGCGACCGGTCATCGACCGCACTGCCCACCAACCTCCCCCACTAGCCAGCCTCCGCCCTCCTCTAATCTCATTCGGAGGAGGAATATGTTGATCCCTTGCCGCCTGCCACCGACACCGCCCTACGGATGTCCTCTCCATCACTCGCTCGGCAGCCCCCTGTCGCCGAACCGCCACCACCGCCTATCCGGCCGCCACCCCGTATCCCTCCTTCTAAGCCCGGAGAACACTAGAGGTTCCCCACCGCCACTCAGAAACTCTAACTTGTACAGTTGCCAAGAGGAAGACGACGCTTGCTAGTTCCAATCACGCATTGACACATCCTCGCGCGTTGGCAACATCTAGATCGGATTTTTCTTGTTAGGCCGATTTTGTTGCTTCGTTCTGCTTCTTGTCGCGCACCTAGAACATCATAAGTTATGTCTCTTGTATGCCATATTTTATATATATAGGTAATGTCTAATTTTACTTGTCAAAAAATGGTGCATTTTAATTATTTACTTTTTCTTTACAAAATTCTAGCCACTCAGATTTTCTATTGTTCTCTATGACTAATTAATTTGTAATTAATTCTCTATCACTAATTGGAAAAAAAGGCGATCCATATTGGTTGCTGCTACGCAAAAGCCAAGCGCTAACTACCAACTGACCTAGGAATGCAGTGAGCGCACTTCGCCACTAGCCTTTCTGGGCTTCGACATGCACAGCAAACCAGCCAGTAAATGCTGATGCTACCCAGCCTTTGAGAAACAATGGATTGAAATAATGAACTTCAATTACAAGAAAGTAATTGTAATAACAAGTAGTTCCAAATATGTACATCAATGTTACATAACTTCAATGTTTATTACAACAATGACCCAGCCTTTATATTACAAGAGAGGAGAATGAGAAATAGTTCAATCTAGCTAGAACTTCCAACATTTATTTGTATGATTACATAACTCAAATTGTACCAAATAGTTCCAAATATGTACATCAATAGTTACATGCTTTCTCTCAATAATATAAGATAGAAAATCTATCTTATATTTTACTGTGGAATACAAAATAAAACAATACACACAGCATTGGAGCATCTCTATATAAAAAATAATCTCTAGACTATGTATTTTCTATACGTGCAAATGTCTTCAGTCTACAAAGAATGTAACTAAATCCTATGCAAGTATTCATCTGCTAAATGGATTCCAAACTCAGCAGTAAAATCCATGCAGCTAGCTAAGCATGAGAGCAACCACCATCACACTGAAACGGTATGTATAACCTCCAAAAGGAACTAGGTCGTAGCTTATAAATGTGTATCAAATCCGATCACGTGAAAAGTGTCACGACATCTCTTCTATATCCCCTAACTATCAGCATCCGTGGGACGTTCACGACAAGCATATCCATATATTCCATGTAGCAGTAGGCCGGGTGGTTCAGAGGTGGTGGTGGGAGGCTCACCAGCACCACGGCCGCCATCATGGAGTACTTGACGATAGTTGTATTCAGCTTTAGCATCGTATAGAGGAACTTCTCAACCTTCTCTTCATTTACCACGACTTGCCTGCCATCCTCCATCAGTGGCCGCCCTTCTCTTTGTGCAGTCTCCTTCATCTGAGAAAGGTATGCTCTGATTCTATCCTGAGCGCTTGCGTATTCTTCTTGGGGATCCTTCTTAGCATTAGGGCTGATCTCAGAACGTGCTTCCATTGACTTCATGGTCACAACAATAACCTCAGCATGCATCCGCAGATCATACAGATACTTTTTAACATCAGCCTTTAGCTCCTCAGCTTCTGTACCCTCTTCTGCTATGCAGAATACCTGAACCTTACAGCTTTCAAAACCATCTCTGGCGAGTAGGAGCTGAGACAACAGAAGCATTAGTCCTCCATCCCTCACAATCCAGTATAGGTCAATGGTCCCATACAGTCTCTGGTACTCATTAGGCCACTCATCAAGTCCTTTCACAATAACAATAGCCTTGTTAGCAATAATGCAGTCATTTATGATGCTGATAAATGATGACGGTATCTGTGTTATTAGATTCTCACGACGCCATATCTCAGGATAACGCATGACAACAATATTTGGCTTCAAGTTGCCTAGGCCCATTATCTGAACAATGCTGCGGAAACCATCAGATATTGAGCGAGCAACGATAATCTCAGCAACACCCTCACAATGCTTATAGTCAATATAGGCACTAAGTTGACGGTAAGCTGTATTTGCTTCCTCAGCTGATTCATGGAAGTCACCATCAATGATTGAGACAAAAATCGACATGCCACGGCCCTTTTTCTTCATGCAATTGGCAAAATCTGCAAGTTTTGGATGGCACGGGACATTTTCTGGAAGTTTACCCCAAGGGCGGCAAAATATAAGAGGAATGGGGTACCAATTTTTTGGATGTACGTTATTTGCTGCACGAAAATAATGATAGTTATATAACATGGAGCTTGTAGCTTAGCTTAATAATGTTTATTTTCCATGCAAAAATATTCTACCTCCCAGCGATCGGAGGCTTCGCAGAGCCAGTTGAAAGTATGCACTTTTAAATCCATCTCCCCAGTCACCAGCCTTTCCTTTTAAGCTGACATAGTAGTAGATAAGGCTTGCGAGGCCAAGGGAGACCACGGTAAAAGTCCATGAGATCATAAACATGATAACTGTATATTTAGGGGAAAATTATCTGTCATTAAACTCAAACTATACAAAATATTTTATACAGCTCAAGGATATAATTATTTGAGACATAAACCTTTGAAAAAAACAGATAACAGTTCCATGAACATAAGTTTCAAATTTTGTACACTTGTTTTGTGATTCAGTCTTCAATTTCCACATGCTTCTAAAGAAGTTATTGCAATATTATTTACAGATTATAACATGTAGACATATATTTTTGATAAACTATGGTCACAAACAAAATTATAGGAATGAAGAATCATACCAATACATTGAGATGCACCGATCAGCGAAAGGACCCAATGGTGTATCTTCCAACGAGGGCGCCAGCTAGGAGCATCAAGGAGATCCAGCAGAAAGCATGACAAATTAACACCAGCATAACACAGAAGGAAAAACATAGTGATAGTAGGTGTAATCAGATCCAGGTTCCCGATCACAACACAAGCAATACATATGAAGCTTGTAAACAGAGTTGCCACATGAGGCTCAGACCCTTCGTAAGCCTTAAAACAGTTAAGAATGGGAAGGATGTCATCATTCGCTATTGCTGCAAGTAACCTTGGAGCCCCGGTCAAGCTCTGTAGTGCTGCACCCAAAGTGGACAAAATAATTCCAATATAAATTACTGCTGGACCAGGCCAAGCAATTGCTGCAGCAAGAAGCCTGCATATATTAGGCATGTTTAGGAGCTGACTACACAAGACGAAAAGTAGCTAGTCTTAAGAAACAACACAATGTACTTTATGAAATTGGAGAATTCAAGCTTTCAACATTCAAATTGTGTGATCATATTATAGTATATTAGATCACTCCACCTACAGAATATGAGTACCTACTACTAGTTACATTCAAATTCAGTGGTTCAGACTTCAGACATAAACAGCTGCTGCATTTCTGAATTAGTTTTTCCCAGGCAAGAAAATGGCACTCATGGAAGATTTAAGCATGTTCCATTTCTCATATGTAGCACTTCACATGACAACAACAGAGAAGAAGGTGCAGCAACAATATTGCTAGCTAAATTCAAATAACCACCAGAGTTTGTCAGCACTCCAGCAATCTCAGCAAAATTGAAAAAAGAAAGATTGATTCTTTAGCAATACTCTAATAAGCCATTTATGCAAGTAGAAAGGTTTAGCTTCCTTGCACCAAGTGCAGTAGGATAGCAAGAGTGCTAAATGACAACGCATGTAAAGCATCCACCACTTCCCCTTGATGTCACAGATTCAATAAGCTAAAGGTATCTACCACTAGGAAACATACTATCAACAGTCATTAGAATGCAAGACCAGTGATGCCATATTTCTAAGGAATATGGAACCTGTCAGTTAGAAGCTCTTCTCTTGTAGCCAAGGCTCCAAAAAGAAACACAGATATCAGATACATCAGTGTAGTTGAAAGGGTAGCACTTATTGTTCCAACTGGTATGGAACGCTGTGTGTCTTTCAGTGAAGCAGACCGGTTTGAACCAGCCATGATTCCAGTAACTGCTGGGAAAAAGAGTCCTAACAATGCACTGAAAGAAAAATAGAAAACTGTCAGTAGGTGTGCATTGATTATAGATTAATAAATATGAATAAGACACACTATTATGTCACTAATTGGAAGGTTTCAAAAGATAAGTGTCAAAAGCAGAGAAGGTCCTACTTAAAATCCCAATATATCGACCCATTTGGATCAGGAACCCCAGCATTGTTTGTAGGTTGGTACTCTGAACTCCAGTTCTCCGCAAGTGTGACGATACTCAACCCAGTGATTCCCTCTAGGTAGGAAATACATCAATAAAAGTTCAATGCAAAAAAGAATACAAAACAAAATAATAATCAAAGGACTACTTACTTGAAGCACCAGGCTCTGGTGCAATGGAGACGCCAATATAAATGCATAGTATTGAGAAGAGGACTGGTACTAAGAAAGCAGGTGCAACCTTGTTGATAATTTTGACACCGCCAAATACAATAAAACAGAGTAATATGGTCACGACGACACCATAGATCTGGAGGTCATGCAGACTAGGTGTTGATATAGTTGCTGCACCACTTTTTGTTGTACCATTTACTAATGTGTTGTTGACCACTGTTATAGTCTCTGCTTTTAAATAAAATTTCAACAAGTTAATTTAAATAAAAATATTACATAAACAGAACTTAGAACGAAGAACATGACCACTGCAAAAGTAAGCTAAACACAAATTCAACACTTCAAAGAAAAAGGTTCCCTTTTGCTACTAATGATTTGATTTAAAAAAAAATTTGCACTTCATACAACTGTAACAAATAATCTCCTAGACATTTCTTTAGTAAAAATAAATTATTTATAATCTTTACTTGCACCTCGAATTATCCCAACCCATGAGAAATATGAAAATGTAATTTTACTATCTAAACACCACAAATATCAGATATTTGTTGCCCAGGCACTTCCTAAGATTGGTTTTGAGCTAGTGGATATAACAAAAAACGGGGGTCTCAGAGGATTTTACAGTAGGGTATTCCACATACAAAAAAAGTTTCAATACAAATATGCAATATATTGGACCATAAGTTCATAACACAACGACCATAACAAGAATACAATGCAGAAAAATTAGATTCACTCTAGATTTTATCAATTAAGATTTCAATTTGTTCTAAATTAGAGAAGAAAACGAAATCTGAACATGGAAGCCTAGAGTTTGGACTGGAGAATAGATCTGGGAGAGATAGACGCTGGGTCGAGCGAAGCTAGGAGGGGGTGCCGAGCCGCTAAGGGAGAGGGGTACTGCCGTGCTGGCTACTGTAGACACTGCAGTGACAGCCAACGACTTCAATGCCACCCTCCGCTGCTGGATGTTGGTTGCCGCCTGCAGTAGCGAGGGGGAGAGTCGAGCGGACAGCAAGGTTGGGGTTGAGGGGGAGCCGAGAGGGGTGCTGGCTGCACCGTGACCGCTGCTTATGACTTTTGAGTCAATGCGCCGCAACTCGCCCGCTGAGGTGTTGTGTCACGGAGGAAGGACGCCAATTTGCCAAACGGGAAAAGCGGAGACAGGAGATGGGATGTAGTTTCTAGTGACTTCATGGGCTGGTAGAAGGTCGACTAGGCTTTTGGACGAATTTACAACATACTGTACAATTATTGTTAGACAGCCGTGTATGGTGCATGGGCTATTTGGGCCTTTATGGTTAATTATAGATTGATTGATATTATATTAGGCAAGGAGATCCCACGGTGGCCATGATTCTATAAACCAACATGGCCCTCCTTGCCTATATATGTAACCTGCCTATTGGCCTCTAATCAATCTATCAATTCCAATTGCCTTCAATTATATGTATATATTTATATACATATATTTATTTTTTTAGAAAAAATATGGGTATTCCATGGAATACAGGGAAATACCCCTAGCTCCGCCCATGGGTGGTCATTATAATAGCGTATCCATCTGACTTGGAGACAAAAACAATGAAAAATCACATCAGGATCCCTTGACCCTTTCCGCCACAATTGCAACCATTCGACAAATAGTGCCAAAGAAACATCCAGATTCCATAGTTTACCAAACTAGTATGACAAACTTGCAATCAAATCTAAATTTAATTGTTGTTCCTATCACCAAGGGTAAATAGACTTTTTCGTTTAAATTTGGTAGTAGCTATTTTTATGGGAACATACGACACATAAAGCGCATATACAGACAAACTATATGACTAGCATGTTAGCATTGCATGTATCTTTCACAACACTGGACATAGAATGATAGAACTGTTCATTTTATGGTATTGTCTTTCTAGATATACAAATTGATCATCCACACATAAAAATATTCATAAGAAAACCAAGAGAAAACTTGAACCAAGAGAAAACTTGCTCGAGTACCTTGAAAGAACCCAGCTGACGGAATAGCATCTAGAAATGTTTCTACAGCTCCCAACACATACCTAAAATTAGGGATCACAAATAAGAACATAGTAGGTCATAATATCTCCACGGGAGAAGGCTAGCAAATAGAGAAAAATACTAATGCATCCATGCACTCCACTCATAAAAGAATGGAATTATATGCTCAAGGTTGTTATATCTGAAACTTGATTAAGCTCACATTGCAAGAACCAAGATTCATTTTTCACCATGTAATATTATAGTTATTTCCTCCTTTAGTCCTAAATTGACAGTTTAATAAACATGTTATAAATTCTCAAGAACATATGCCAACATGAGGGTTTTGCACTCAACCACAATATTGCCAAAGGTCTAATTTGATTTGTTGAGCTTTGAGTAGCATTTTTAGGAACCCAACTCATAGAAGATCAGGTCACCGGGCCATATATGTGCAAGAAAACAAGCAATTCAAACCTAGTTATATGATGTTGAGTTTACATTTTAGTGAGTTGTGGCAACCTTTGAATGTAGTTCTGAAAGTGCATCTAGGCCCTAAGTGGGGTTTTGGTGGATTGAATGACACCACGATCATTGGACTAATGTAATTGATGAGATCATATGCAGGTACTTAGTCCTAGGTTGATTATTGTGTTGGACTCAAATGAAATGCAAATGAGAATTGAGTCCAAAAACTGACTGACAAAATGAAGAATTGACAAATATGTGGAAATAACAAAAGAGGCATGCTTTGATAAATATCAATTGGTCTCACACATGAGGCTTTTTCATTGTATGAAGATATTGAAATTGTGACTTCGAATTGATCAAGGATTGTTGGTATCAAAGTTTGATTGATCTCAAGATTGATATTCAAGTGAGGATCATAGTATTGAAGAAATGGAATTCAGTTGACTGCTTAATGTTGATTCATGACATGGTGTGATTTGAGGATGGCTCGATAGGATGAAGGTAGCAAGAAAATAGCTTTGAGATGCCAAGCGAAGGTGAAGGGCAAGTGATAGCTTGGAGGACGAGGTACCATGGCTAACGTGAAAAAGAGAGTACTTACATTGAGCTAATGAACTAATCGAGCTATGATGGCTCATGTTATATGCAAGATGAAATCATTGTTAAATCAAATGAACAAGTGACTTATGGATAAAAAGTGTAGTCTTGATCACATGGTTTGGAACATCCTAAGTCACAAGCTCAACCAGGACATGCTCACGAAAATGGCAATGTTGAAGGCCCCTAGATGATGAAGATTGAAGTGGTCGCACAATTTCAAGAATTAGAGGCTCAAGTATGAATTAATTGCATATATTTAACCTCAATTATAGGTGTGTCGTACTCAAAAGAGATGCAACACTGGTTACTAGACAAGTCCTAAAAGTGCTCAAATCAAATCTAGAAAGATACTCGAGTGTTAAGCATTAGTTTTAGAAAAAAGTGGATAAAAAGATGGTAAAACTGGCTAGCGCATGTTTGAGTAGCAATGGCTAGTTTTGAAAGAAACCGACTAGGCCAGTTTTGACTGACTTTAACCCCAACAGCTATTTTATGGGAGTTGAGTATTTATACATACTCATCCCCTCCCACTTTGAGGGGTTGTCGATGCCTTCCACGTCCATCTAATTTTCAGAAAACCTTGAGAGCATCGTTTATTCCTCATTTCATGCGACTTGAGTCTAAGTGAGATACCCTTTGGATTAGAGAGTGAGCTTTGAGTTGTGTGAGCATGAGTGAGAACTTGGGAGCTGATTCCAAGCTTTAAGCACACTTTGTGGCTGTGTCAAGCAATCACTGAAGCATTTGTTACTCTTGAAGCTTGGCTACTAGATGGCTAGGCATTGTTGGCAAGCACCCAAGGCTGTGGAGTGCAGTGGGATAGTTTGTGAGGGCTACAATCTTGCCCTACAAAGGAAAAGATCAACAAGGGAAGTGGTAGTTCAGAGAGACCGGACATGAGCTTGACCTTTGCGGCCACTCAATGGAGATGTAGGGTCCAAGTAGAGGACAATTTGTGAGGGCTGTTGGTATAGTTGTTGCACCACTTATTGTTGTACCATTTACTGACTGTTGTCTCTTGTTTTGATTTGTCTCACTTTCATGATTCTACCACCTCTTTGTGCTTTCAATTGTGCCTATTTTGTTATGCTTTCACTTGTGACTATTTGGCTGTGCTTGTTTGTGACTGTAGGAGCTTCATGAACCAGTCAAGCAACACCTAACAAAGCAGCACACCAAGTTTGGTTCATGATAAAAGAAGTGTGGGGGCGTTCTACATTTACATATGCTTTCTGCAAAAATCAGCCAGGTCAGTTTCTATAGACCCTGTGAAATTTCTTTAAAACTGCTAGGTTAGGAAGTATCTTAGAGCGCTCAAGAGATCCATCATGATGTGAAGACAAAAGTTACAAACCCAAAGAGGTTGAATTGAAAGAGTTTTGAAACAAAAAAAATAAAGCACCAGACAATTGACCTTAAAAATTGACGATCAACTAACAAGCACTATATTATCTGTTGCACTTGCATCAGATCGACTTACACAAGAAAAATAAATTAAGGTCTTTGAATGTTACAATTAGGTCCTTGGGCCTTACAAGTAGGTGGACCTGAGCATTTGTCGTGCCGTATTGAAAAAGGCTGGTGTTTTTGGACCACAAATCCATGCCCACTAACCCAATAACTTCCATAGGCATAGTCGGGTCAATTCTTTTCGAGCCAGGACCATGCATGGGAGGCTACCCACTAGTTTTTAGTTGAATAATAATTAAAAGAATTGTTCTGGGTTGGTCTCGGACCATGCTAATATTTTCGGGTATGCTTCTCACTATCCAAGCCCTATCCAATTGGAGCTGCGGGCAAAGCTATTTTGCTTAGGTCTACAAGTAGGATCCTAGACCGATAACGGGTCCCTAGAAACTTGGGCTGGGCCCTTTTACACACAACAGGGCTCCTAGCCTAAAGCACACCCCCAAAAAGCATTGGGTCATCCTTTTCCAACCCCACATCTAGAAATCAATCCTTTCGCTATATATGCCCACTAGTAGAGAAACGACCTTTGATCCACTTCAAAATTTGGATATAGTCCCGGTATTTTTCGCGCCCGGGACTAGAGAAACCTTTACTCCCGGTTGGTAGATCCAACCGGAACTAAACGTCCTTGCCCAACGGCTACTGCACTAGGCTTTTGCTGGAGGGGACCTTTAGTCCCAATTGGATCTACCAACCGGGACTAAAGGTTCACTTTTACTCCCGGTTTGTACCTCCAACCGGGAGTAAAAGTCTACTCCTGGCTGGAGGCTCCGTCCAGGACTAGAAAGGGACATTTAGTCCCGGTTTCTGTCTACAACCGGGACTAAAGGTCTCCTCCTATATACCCCTTGTTCCTCCCCGAGCTCGAGCCACTTCGAGCTCAGTGTTCTTGCTTCATCGCCGGCCTCTCTTCTTCCTCATCACCGGTGATCACAAGATTTCTTCCATTCCTCCATCGATTCTTCGGTTCTAAAGGTTACCAACTTTATACTCTTATGTTTCATCAGTAGCTTATTTTATTTTGTGGACTAGATATATGTGGTTTTTTTATGGTAGATTTTTTTTATTTGTAAGCCATTTAAGCTCAAAATCATTTTAAAGTTTGTATATTTGGATGAAGGAAGGTTAAAGTAGTTATTCAAAACTAGTATTGAGCTTTCATTTCTAGCATGCATAGCACACTTCATGCTTTAGAGATATAGAGAATTTTAGAGTTTTTTTTAATTTTATTTGTTTATAAAATAAGAAATTTATATTATATTAAAAATAAGTATAGAGAGTAGATGGCAACTGCTTCCGGGTCCTCGGCCTCTCATCGGGTTACAAAGCGACTAAGGCCGGACCTCCCTCTCATTGCATGCGGCAAGTGTGAGGAGAAGATTGTGATGGAGTACCGGGTGAGGAAGGAGTGTCCCAATAAGGGCCGTATCTTCTACAAGTGTCCGGATCGCAATGTGAGTTATTTTATCGCATTTGATGATTATGGTTAATTTATACTTATTTTCATGATGATTGTGATTAAAGTTCTAATTTTTTTGTTTTAATTTCAGTGGGATGGCACTGGATGTTCAGGCTGGTACTGGGAGGAAGAGTATGTTGAACACGTGCAAAACTCTCTTGCACAGGCGGTTACAGCGGCTGATGAGGCAGTGATCCTGCGGAAGAAGCCCATAGATGTTGAACAAATGCATGATCTGTCTGTTTTAGTTGGGATTGGTCGCGAAATCCTTATGCTGCTGAAGTGCATTTTAGCTTTAGTTTTTTAGTGATAGTTGGGATTGTCTACATTGTAGTGAGACTTTCATAAATTAATACCTTGTGTGGTGGCATGCATGTCGTATAATTAACTAATTATGTTCTAGGTTTTAATATGGTATGTATGTCATGTAATGCAGATGAGAGGGTATTGGATGTACAATGCTGATCGCCGCTCCCAAGAGTTCATTGAGGGCGTGCATTCTTTCTTACATGTTTGAATGCCTAGCAAGCATCAAGGTACCATCTGGATTCTCCTCGAATATAAAGGGTATAATAAATGTGCCAGAGAAGAAATTCTTAAACTTAAAGTCCCATGACTACCACGTGCTCATGACACAATTGCTTCTCGTTGCATTAAGAGGAATTCTACCTCCAAATGTACATCTAGCCACAGTGAAGCTATGTGCATTCCTAAATGCAATTTCTCAGAAGGCAATCGATCTAATGGATCTAGCTAAACTATAGAATGATGTGGTTCAATGTCTTGTCAGCTTTGAGTTGGTGTTCCCTCCTTCCTTCGTTAATATCATGACACACCTCCTAGTTCACCTGGTCAAGGAGATTAGCATTCTCTGTCCTATGTTCCTACACAACATGTTCCCCTTTGAGAGGTTCATGGGAGTCCTAAAGAAATATGTTCACAACTGTGCTCAACCAGAAGGAAGCATCGCCAAGGGCTATGGAACAGAGGTCATTGAGTTTTGTGTTGACTTTATTCCCGACCTTGACCCGATTGGTGTTCCTGAATCGCGACACGAGGGGAGACTAAGTGGAAAGGGGACACTAGGGAAGAAACCATATATTGGTATGCAGGACAATTATTTTAATAAAGCACACTATACAGTTCTGCAAAACTCCTCTTTGGTGGATCCGTATATTAAGACACATAAAGAGTTGCTCCGATCCGAGTTTCAAGGGAAGTCTAAAGCTTGGATTACGTGTCAGCACATGGAAACTTTCAGCGACTGGTTGTGAAAAGAATGTCAGGGTGATGAGAGTATTGATGAGCAACTTTATTTGTTGGCTAGGCAGCCATCGTGGCATATCCTCACATACAAAGGGTACGAGATAAATGGAAATACATTTTACACACTAGCCCAAGATAAAAGGAGCACCAACCAAAACAGTGGTGTCCGCATAGATGCCACCGACCCTAATGGAAATAAGCAAACATATTATGGCCGCATAGAGGAGATATGGGAACTAAACTATGCACCTACTTTTAAGGTACCTTTGTTCAAGTGCCAATGGATAAAGGCGACTGAAGGCGGGGTAGCAGTCGACAACCAGTATGGAATGACAACTGTGGACCTCAACAATATTGGGTACAAAGACGAACCGTTCGTCCTTGCCAAGGATGTGAATCAGGTGTTCTATGTCAAGGACATGGCTACAAAACCGAAGAGAGGGAAAAACAACAATGACCCAATCAATGAGCCAAAGCGCCACATAGTTCTTTTAGGGAGAAGAAACATCGTCCGAATTGAAGACAAGTCAGACATATCAGAAGATTATGAAAAGGATGACCGAATTCCACCCTTCACAGTGAACAAAGACCCAAGCATCCAGCTAAATGATGAGGACTCCATGGTTACGGCGCGATCATAACCAAGGGATATATGTTAAGAAGAAGTTCACTACAGTGCCCGCTTGATATATATAGTGATGTATTAGACCTATTATGTAATAATTATGACTTTAGATTTTATTGTCGTGTTTTTATATTTTCTACGGTTTAAATGAATTTTCTGCTAGACTGTGGATTTCCCGTGGAGAATGTGTGATGAAAAACCAAATGATGAACGTTAATAAGATGTGAAAACTAATTTCCTGTCGAAAAACAATAGTTTTAATGATTTTCATTAAGTAGTATATTTTTGCATGGTGTAAATTGTAATTATTATTTACACTATGTCAAATATTTATACAGTAAAACAAAAGAGTTTAGTTTACAAATTTTTGTTGCGTATAATAATGCAAAACCAAGTCCAAGAATTTTTTTATAATTTTTTTGGATAATATTTTATTTATTAGGCAATTAATAACTCTCTGCATGTTTATATAAAAGAAATATATAAAAAAGGAAAAAATTTATGGTAATTGGAGAAAGCCAACTGCAGCTCCCCCTTTATTCCCGGATGGATCAACCACCCGGGACTAAAGGTGGAGCTTTAGTCCCGGGTGTATCCACTAGCCGGGACAGATACCCCTTTACTCCCGGGTGGATCAACCACCCGGGACTAAAGGTAGAACTGTAGTTTCGCGGCCCGCCCAAATGCCCTTTACTCCTGGGTCATGGGTACACCCGGGACTAAAGCTCAGACTTTTAGTCCCGGTTCTAATAATAGCCTGGGACTAAAGAGTCCTTAGTCCCGGTTGGTAGCTTCAACCGGTACTAAAGGTATCCCTTTATAAACCACGCCCTAGTTCTCTTCCTCTCTGTCTCCGCCACGCCGTCGCCTCATCTTCTCCACCAGATCGATCCAGCAGTGCCGCCGCTCCTAGGCGACCACCCTAGCCTCGCCTCGTCAGCGCGCCTCTTCTCCGGTCGGCCAGCGCGCCTCGCTCGTCCTCACTGGAGCGCGCGTCGTCCTCGTCCCCGGCCCCCACCTCGCTCGTGCTCACCGGAGCGCGCCGAGCCTTCACCGCGCTGCCTCACCGGAGCGCACCGAGCCTTCACCGTGCTGCCTCACTACGCTGCCTCACCGGAGCCTTCACCATGCTGCCTTCACCGTGCTGCCTCACCAGAGCTGCCTCACCAGAGCCTTCACCACGCTGCCTAGCTTGTAATTAGTTTCTCTTGTATGTGCCTGTCAGTTGCATTGTATGTTTGAGCATGTTTTAGTTTCTGTAAAACACGACGTGCGGGACGGCAGAGAACTCGTGCTACCGACTCCACGCGGCTGCGGTGCCCAGCGGTGCGGCTCGTTTCCATTGGGAGCGCCAGGCAGGCGTCAGTCGTCGTTCAGCTCTGTCGGTCATGGTTTTGCGGTTGCGTTGCTGTCTTGTGCACTTCGTTCGTAGAATCGGAGCCCGAACAGCCGGCCTGATAGTTTTTGTTGCGTTGCTATGGTTCGGGGTGCAATGCAACGCAATGACAATTGACAATGCGTTGCTAGGTCAAAATATGGTCGTTTCATAGGACTCCGCGACTAAACATTTTATTTTAACTTTTTATGAAATGAAAAACTTAGAAAATAGTTAGAAAATTGTAGAAAATCCGTACTAGTTGAACTTGCAGACCGTGATCAGCTCGGCGAGCATGTTCTCTGCCGAGCGGTAACAGACGTTAAGGAGGAGCTTTGATTTTACGAGGGAGAGCGGCAACGGTCGTGGAAGACCGTGTTCCCTTCCTCGTAGAATCGGAGCTCTTCCTTGGCCAAGTACGGTGCCGTCCGGTGGAGAAATGCTCGCCGAGATGATCACGTAAGCAAGGTCAACTAGTACGGATGGTTATTTATTGAAACATGTTTTTGAGCTATAATTTGATGGATATTTGATAACTTTTGACCAACAAATGTCATCTACAAATGTTACTATCCTCGGCAACCTAAACGCCCGCGAGCTCGCCAATATCGAGCAGATCACTTAGAATTATTTTTTCCATGAAATGAAATACTTAGAAATCATGCCTTTTATTTTTTAGAATTAATTTTTCCCTTAAATGAAAAACTTAGAAAATAGTTAGAAAATTGTAGAAAATCTGTATTAGTTGAATTTGCGGACCGTGTTCATCTCGACGAGCATGTTCTCTGCCGAGCGGTAACGGACGTCAAGGAGGAGCTTTGATTCTACGAGGGAGAGCGGCAACGGTCGTGGAAGACCGTGTTCCCTTCCTCGTAGAATCAGAGCTCTTCCTTGGCCAAGTACGATGCCGTCCGGTGGAGAAATGCTCGCCGAGATGATCACGTAAGCAAGGTCAACTAGTACGGATGGTTATTTATTGAAACACGTTTTATTTTTTATAGATATATCTAGTGGAGTAAAAGCTAGATGGCTGCCCTGAGAGACAACATGGATGAAGAAATGATGAATATTATCAACACCGGCACTCAATTTGCCGATGGTGACCAGCAGGATGTAGATGACGGAAGTCAATACCTGGCTCTTGAAGAAAACCAAGAAAATATTGTGCAAGAAAATACTGACGAGGTATATATATTTATATATATTTGAATATTGTATATATATATTTGAATATCTATCATCTATTATGTGTACACATGATATTTATTTATTTTTTTATACATAGCCCTCTGGATCGACGACCACAACAGCGAAAAGCAAAAATATTCGAGGCCCAAAAAAGCCATTGGAGGGGCGCTACATAATATCAAAATTCAATATCGAGACAGGCGAACCACTTGGTCCACATGCAAGGAAATTCATGCAACACTGTGGGTACCTTGTAAGGGACAGACTTCCAATTAGTGCCCGTAAATGGAAGCAAAAGATCAACGAGCCTCATGTTAGTTTTGTCTCAGATCTTGATAAGAATTTAATTTGGGATGATATCCTTCGACATTTCACGTTGCAAGCGGATGATTATGATGATATCAACGATGATGAATTGAAGGAGCTAGTTCGAAAGTGGGCTATGAAGAAGATGGCCACATAATTCCAGACTTAGAAGAAATCCCTATACATGAAATACGTCAAGAAGAACCTAATGCCCAATTTCGATGCTAGGGGCCCACTCGCGAAGTTGAGGCCCTACTGGAATGATTTTGGACAGTACAAGACATCGGAAGAGGGTAAGGAATGGGTGAGAAGGAACCAAGAGAATGCTCGACAGAAGGTATACCACCATGGCATGGGATCTGGTGGCTACGCGACTGCCATTCCCAAGTGGGAAAAAATGGAAGCGGACATTCTTGCCAAGGATATCACACCAGAATCACTTAATTGGCCCAAACGCGCGAAGAATTGGTTTTTCGCTCATGGGGGAAGACTGGACCTAGAGATCGGGAAGCTAGTTCATGGCCCAAAACTCGAAAGAGCAACACAAAGATTATCTTATGCTCTACAAGCTAAAGCTATTGGTGCGTTCAGGCCCAATAGAGAGAAGGATGAACTGACGTATGCCATCAGGACTGCTGAACACAGTGGCCGAACAAGAGGTTTAGGATGGAACATTTCTTGGGAGCATGGTTTCCCTAACGACAGAGATACCTACAGAAGCCGGCAGAGAAGGAAGGATGAGGAAGCAGTGCGGATCAGCAGGTTGGAGGAATATGTTCGTGAGTCATAGAGGCGTTGCTTCAAGCACAAGAGCGCAAAAAAACATGCAAGCTAGAATGCAAGACGAAATCATAAAGCAAGTGCAAATAGCAATGAGTGTCCAAAGGCAGGCATCAGATGCAGGAATCAACATTAATATTAGCCCCCCTGATCAGTTGAAAAGCAGCTGCGCTTCCACAGAGTTGCCAAATCAAGATGACGCAATGCTACGTTTCCCTGTGGATGACATCACTGCACCGTTTACATCATGTGAGCTACATATTCTAAAAGAGAATGCCACAATCATGGTGGCTCTCGATGTTTTTTCTCCTCCAGATCCTACCAGGACACCAAGAATCCATGGGGCAATAATACTACCTGGATATGTTAGCGTCTCAGTGGATAGAGTTAACAAAGGTTTTAGTGATCTGGCTCTTGACATTCTAGGAGGTGATGGGGAGAAGACTCTAGGAGAAGCAGACAAGACATTCATACTATGGCGCAAGCGCTATATCATTATTCCTAGGGTCTTTAGTTCACCGCCGCTTCCTCAATTGCCAGACAATAGGTGTGGACAAAAAAAATTTCACTAATTTTCTATTGACATGCATGATTAAAAATAACAATTTCTTATACCTAATTATTCTTTTTTGTACTCACACAGTAGGGTCTCCGCCAACCTAAGTCCAATTATCCAATCTCTAGATCATCATAGTGCTCCGAGAAATCAGGTGGCAACGCCACCACCGCCGCCACCTCCAAGGAGGTCTCCAACGCCTCCAAGGAGGTCTCCAACACCTCCAGAGAGGTCTTCAACGCCTTCCCCGCCTCCCTTGATGACTAAGAAGAAGTCAGCTCCTAAGAGGTCCGCCCCGCAAACAAAGCCGTTGGCCCACCAGCCGGCAAAGAAGAAAGCCACATCTAATCCAGTTATTCCCCAAAAACTGTCTTACGAGAAAAGTGAAAAGGAATTAAATGCTGCAGTACAAAAAGAAGTGGACAGTTTCTTCGAAAAAGTGAAAAAACAACGAAAAGCGAGGGAGAACCCGGAGAAACTGTACTTCTACCTACCTTCAGATCTTCTAAGAAAGAAGGTGGACCAGAAAAAGCAGGAATCTCAAAAGACCCTGCCAAAATTGGACTACGACCGCTCTCTCACCAAGTCATTTGAGGCAGCGCAGAAAAAGACTAGACCAGGGAAAGGTGTTGCACAACTCAGACAACAATCGCAACAATCAGTCCCCCCTCTTGTCGTTCGTAATGAATATGGTTCGAACTTAGACTTAGACGTCGATTTTGAGGAGTTGGCTCGGTTTTACGAGGAAACTGGTTTGGACCTTGCCCAAGTGCTCGCTGAAGGATCATCTGCTCCGAAAGTGGATCCTTGGAAGAAATTTGAACATAGAAAGAGTCTATACAACCCTGAGACCTTAGGTGAACTGGGTACGCAAATGTACCTGCTAAACAAGTGGTACATGGCGGCGTGTGAACGGGGAGAGGCTTTTGTTCCTATCAGAGTTAGAAACCAACATTACTTCCATGGCGATGACATTATATATGTCGAGTTTGTAGAATTACACCAACTATGCCACCTGGACTCTCTCGACAAAAGTCTCATTAGTTGCTATTGTCTGTAAGTGTGATTATTTCTACTATTAAAGTGTATATATATAAAGCTACATGTATATATATAAATTATATATCCTCACACTATATTTTTATATATGCAGATATGAGATGACAGAACTCAGAAAGAGAAATGATAATGATGTTGGTTTCATTAATCCAAATGTCATATTCAAACACCCTAACCCCCCGCATTAATGGAAAGATGAACTCGAGAAAAATCTCATGAGGTTCTTAGTGAACCAACAAAACAAGAACATACTCTTCCCCTACAACTTCAAGTGAGTGTTAAATAATTAATGTCGATTATATGGACATTTGTTCAATTATTTGCTTACTAGCTAAGCTATCTCCCATATATATATATATATATATATATATATATATATATATATATATATATGTTGACTCTAGTTAATGTCGATCATATTTGTGTATAAAAACATATGCAGCAATCATTGGATATTGATGGTCATCGATATGGCCAATAGTCGGTTGAGCATCTTAGACTCGTTAAGAAAAGAGCAAACAGAGTACCAAGACATGATAGATATTATCCAAGGGTAATTTGGTCTCTCTAGCAACTATATATACCCCGATCTCTTAACTGCAACAATTATTAAAGGCCAAATTAATTTTTTATTTTATTGGGCGCAGTGTTTGAAAAGGTTTCATTGAGGAACACCACATGAAACATTACAAAGCGCCACTGGATGTAATCGCACACAAAGTAAGTACTAGCTACATTTATATATATATATATATATATATATATATATATATATATATATATATATATATATATATATAATTCAATTAACACCATGCATGCTTTCAATTCACCGGATCTTTTTTCTCGTAAAAGTGGGTTATGAGGCAAGAACAGGGGAACAACTACTGCGGATACTATGTTTACGAGTTCATCATGGTGTACGCAAAAAGAATTCCTGAAGAGATCCTCAAAGTACGTTATATAAATATATTCATATATTCACAATTTCTTTTGTTGGTCATATATATAAGTAATCACGTGACCAACACACACACATATATATATATATATATATATATATATATATATATATATATATATATTAATACTTTTCCTTTAACTTTTATTGAAGACTCTATGGTTGAAGGAAAAAGTCATACGACGTGACCAACTGAAAGCAATTCAAGAGACCATAGCATGATTTTTTAATGACCAGGTCCTCAACCCCGCCGGCGAGTTCTACAATGACGTCAACGAAACATGGAAGCCAAACCAGATGGAGTGAATTGGTTATCCTAAGGATATGATAGAATATACAATGCAAGCTTTATTTGTTATATATATATATATTATATGTACATAAAATAACATACAATATATGTATATGCATGTAATACATACGTTAGTTTCATACTTTAGTTTGTACAAAATGTTCGAACATTATAAACATGTAGAATACGTATATTACTAGCAGCATAGAATGCGTATTCGAAAACCTATTCGAAAACCAAAACGAATCATCAATTGAAAATAGAAACAAAAAAAAGAAAAAAAAAGGAAACCTCTAGTCCCGGTTGGTAATACCAACCGGGACTAAAGGGCCACCCCACGTGGCCAGGCCGGGAGGCCTCTTTAGTCCCGGTTGGTCTTACCAACCGGGACTAAAGGTGCACCTTTAGTCCCGGGCGAGAAGCCGGGACTAAAGGAGGGGCCCTTTAGTCTTGGATTCATACTCCCGGTTGGGAAACCGGGACTAAAGGGGTTTCCCAACCGGGAGTAAAGCCCGTTCCTGTACTAGTGTGTAACACCCTAAAATTTGCACTCTTTTAAAATAGCTAAATTAATTTATTTATGCAAATATGTGTGCATTAAAATATAGGAAAATAGTAAATTTTGTGGAATTAAAATTAAATATAAGGTTAGAAACTTCTTGATGCATACATGCTGCTGCATATCTAATTTTGTGATGATTGATCTTGATTCAAAGTTCAAATGAATTCAAAAACCTATTTGAAAATGCTTTTGGAAATCTATTTGGAAAAAAAATGCAAAATTCATTTTTCCCCTCCCTTCTTCATTTCGGCCCATAGGCCTTTCCTTCTGCTGGCCCAGCTCCCTCCCGCAGCCCAGCTCGCGCGATGCGCCCTGCCAGCCCAGCTCGCCTCCCCCTTGCGCGCTGCGCGGCCCAGCACCGCCGCCGGCCCAACATCACAGCAACTGCCGCGCCTGCCCTTTCCCCAGCCGCTGACGCCCGGGCCCCGCCTGTCGGCGCCGTCCCCTTCCTCCGCGTGACTCGGAAACCGCCCGCGCGTGCGCCTAGGCAACCGCCGCCCACGCCTCCGATCGTGGGAGCGCCTCCCCCGCGCCCGGCCCCTTTTTAAGTGAAGCCAAGCCCCCCCCCCCCCCCCCCCGCCCCCCCCCCCCCCCGCGCGCCCCCTGCTGTTACCCGCTCCGTTTTCGCTCGCTCTCACCTTGGAAGCCCCAGCAACCGCTGCACGGAGGAGCACCGCCGACCGAAGATCGCCGTCCGCGTCGCCGCCTTCCCCGAGCCGACTCCGTCACCGAGTTCCCCGCTGTGAGCCTCCCCTTGCTCTCCTCTTTCTCCCCGGCCTTTTTCTTTGGCGTTAGATGGTTCCTAGAGCCGTAGCCGCACGCGCCGAGAATCTTCGGCCGCCGTCCATGGCGACCGCCGCCACGGCAGCACCCTTCGGCCATCTTTTTCGCCCAGCCTTGATCCCCCGCTCCCCCGTTTCTTCCCGGTGCCCTCGGATATGCATTCCGTGGCCCGTGGGGCCATAACCGAGCTCGCGCGGCGAGCTTTCGCCGCCGTTCATGGCTGAGCCGCCGCGCTGCCACTGTTCTGGCTGGCTAGTTTTCTTCTCTCTCCCCCGGATCCATTTCTGGCCGCTCATTTCTAATCCAACGGCCGAGAACGTCCGGTACCCCTTCGCGTGGCAGATTTGCAAAAGAGACCCTTGGTTTCGGATGAATAGAACCCGTAGCCCAAAGCGCATTTCCCTGATTACGCATTCTCATTTTGAAAGCGTAAAGATCACTGCTTAAGTCTAAAATACGTTTTCAGTATTTACAGAAATGCCATTTGAACTATTTTGCTTATAAAATTATCGTTTTAGCTCCGAATTGATCTGTTCAAATCGCGTTAGCTTCGTAATTTCATAATCTACATGTTAGAATCACTGTTAGTCAAGTTTGGAACTTTTTAATTTCATGGTTAGATTTAATTAAATATATTGCTATAGGAAATCCCGTTTGAATCATAACTTTCGCATTTTAGCTCCGTTTTTCGTGAACTTCGCGTTGACGTGATCGTAGCGAGACATAGATTATTTTCACAAACATTTTATCCTGTTTTCTATACTATTGGTGTACTGTTCTAATGATAGGAATGTTTGCTTTGCATGAATGCTTTTGGGATGGTGTATGTTGCCGTGTTGGTCGCGTTCAGACGGTGAGGAGAACGTTGGAGACCAAGAATTATTCGACGACCAGCAGGACCAGCAAGAGTTTGTGAATCAAGGCAAGTATAGCATGGGCCTACCTTGATGTCCTATTTCACTTTAATCAATTACTCATTTGCATGTGTCTAATTTTGATACCCGTAAGGACATCCTAGTGATTGATTATCCTGTTCCTTAACTCCTATGGGGTAAATGCATATGGGTAGGTTGCTAGTGCTCTAACTGAACTTGAGCTACATGATGATGAATGATTCTATGGAACTAAGAGTTTAACATGATTTATAACAACTGTTCCATAGAGTGAATGTGCAAATGACCTTTGATCATGTTGCTCCCAGCCCTCTATAAGGACTTATCTATCGGCAAAAGCTGGGACTGACAGTGCAACCGGGAGAGTCATATGGCTCTGACTTTAGCTCAGTAATAGGACCTTTTCTAGCTAGTTAGAGGTTACCTTTTTGGCACAAATGGGGCTTGCCACGTTGGGTATAGGGCTGCCTCTGTTTCTATGAGTATAGCCGCGATGGATATGTGCCGTAGGAAAGGGGGGTTCCTACATCTGCCTGCCAAGGAAACCTAGCGGCTCTAACTTGTTAGAGAAACCTATGAAATGGCTTCATAGTGTACCCTACCCGCTCACCTTGGCAGTGACATGGGAGTAATTAACCCGGGCATATGGGAATCACGACTCACGGTGAATGTGCACCACCTCTGTAGAGGGTAACAAACTGTTATAACAGCCGTGCTCACGGTTACAAGCGGCCCGGAAAACTCACAGAATAATTGGTTACTTGTTGTTGATCATTTAAGTTGTTCTATGATGATATATGATACACTTGACCCTGATATCTGTTCATATGGGATTAAATGGGAGCTTAAGCACAATTTGATAATACCTGAGAATAAAAGCTTGACCTACTAAAAATGCTAACTTCAGTAAACCAGAGTCAACCTTTTTGAGCTTCATAACCCCATGTTAACTTGTTAAGTACGGGATGTACTTACGCTTGTTTATTTCTTTATTTGGATAAAAATCTCGGATGGGTAACAGATGACAACAGTTATGAGGAATTCCCAGATGATTTTTAGGCTTGTGGTCAACCAGTTGACCTTCCCTGTGATGGTGTTCCACGTGAGAGAGTACCTTTTATTTTCCGCTGTGATGTATAAGACTAAGTGATATTATGATTCTGTTGTATGAGACACCGTGATGATACTTTATGTAATTTGTCAGCTTGTGTGTGTGATGGATCCCTGGGCACACACGAGTTTTGTGCATTCAATTTTATCCTTAAAATTGGGTGTGACAAATTGGTATCAAAGAAGTGTTGACTGTAGGACGCAAGCCTAGTAGAAACTGGTCGTTTTAAGGTTTATATGTTGCTACAAAAAAAACCCTTGCTCTATGAACCTTGATATTTTCTTCTCTACTATATCTCCACCTTTGCTATTCATCTCTACCTTGGTACTTATTTTAAAGTATTTGTTCTCATCTTCACTCCTTGGTTTGACATGCTTTTAGAAATGTTCCTCATCACCTTCTTGCGACGAGTCTTAGGATTGTTACCCCTAGCAATAAAAACGATAGTATCGCAAGTTGAGTCAATGATTGAATTGTGCATCTTTATTGTTTGTTGAGTTGTCATTATGCTTATGATTGTTTTGAATCTTTGTAATGATTGCAATGATCTTGTTGGGTGTTCCCACAATTTCATTTAGATATAGGCCTAAGGCATAAGGATTAATGAAATAAATAGTCGGGTTTTAGTTTTCTTCTGTTTTCCCCATCCTGTCTTTTCAGAGCAGTCTGCACTCTTCAGTTTATATCTTTATTCTTGGACAACCAAAAATCATGAGAAAATTCTGGACAATAGTAGACTTCAATATCTTTCTCTGAGCGTAAGAATCACCTTGATACCTATTTTGGTTATGGAGATACGAAAATCAGAAGGTGATGCATCTGTGCTGTTTGGAATCTGGAATAGTTCTGTTGTGCACTATTTTCGACCAAAAAACTGGGGAATTTGGAAAAATGTTCTATAAGAAAGTTGTGGAGAATTTTATAAGCTTTCGAACGGTATAAGCTACAACTTCATTGGATTAACAGAATGAGAATTACAGCCGTATTACGATGCTGCTGTTTTTCTGCTCGCGAAGAATTCTAGATTTCTTGTTCTTGCCTATATACAAGAGTATCAATGTGAAGACAGAACGTCTTGATATTAGTTAGCTCATCTAGAAGGAGATGCAAGCTATACTTTGGTGTCCCCTAGTCTATCTTTTCTTAAGGGGGGTAGCCAAGTTGAAGAATTTACAAGCTGAAGTGTCCTACGTTCTAGTTTGCGCAGCGGAAGCATGGTGGTACCCAAAGAAGCGGCTTGTTCATTAAGTCAACTAAGGAAGCATGAGTTGAACTAACTGACATGTTATTTGGAGTTATCCATTGCAGAGCATGAAAGTCTATCTTCTTGGAAGTAAAAGTGACGTATAGGAGGATCACAAGAATCTACAGGACATCTTCACCAAGTTGGTCTTGAGCTCGTGATATCTTCGTTGGAATGAGATTGATGATGACTTGGAAAAGTGCTAACACCTGGAGAAGTAGCTTATCAGTTGGAACTGCCTGAGAGTTTGTCAGGTGTGCACGACGTGTTCCATGTTTCCCAATTGAAGAAGTGTTTGAGGGTACCAGAAGAGCAAATTCCTTTGGAAGAACTTGCTGTTAAGGAGGATCTTACTTATGAAGAGTATCCGACAAAGATCTTGGAAACTGCCGAAAGAGTTATGAGAAGCCGAATCAAAAAGATGTGCAAGGTGCAGTGGAATCGGTATACAGAGGATGAAGCTACTTGGGAAAGAGAAGAGGATCTAAGAAAGACTTATCCCCAACTGTTTGAGTAAGCAATCACCCGAATCTCGAGGACGAGATTCATCTTAAGGGGGTAGAATTGTAACACCCTAAAATTTGCACTCTTTTAAAATAGCTAAATTGATTTATTTATGCAAATATGTGTGCATTAAAATATAGGAAAATAGTAAATTTTGTGGAATTAAAATTAAATATAAGGTTAGAAACTTATTGATGCATAATGCTGCTGCATATCTAATTTTGTGATGATTGATCTTGATTCAAAGTTCAAATGAATTCAAAACCTATTTGAAAATGCTTTTGGAAATCTATTTGGAAAAAAAAATGCAAAATTCATTTTTCCCCTCCCTTCTTCATTTCGGCCCGCAGGCCTTTCCTTCTGCTGGCCCAGCTCCCTCCCGCGGCCCAGCTCGCGCGATGCGCCCTGCCAGCCCAGCTCGCCTCCCCCTTGCGCGCTGCGCGGCCCAGCACCACCGCCGGCCCAACATCGCAGCAACTGTCGCGCCTCCCCTTTCCCCAGCCGCTGACGCCCAGGCCCCACCTGTCGGCGCCGTCCCCTTCCTCCGCGCGACTCAGAAACCGCCCACGCGTGCGCCTGGGCAACCGCCACCCACGCCTCCGATCGTGGGAGCGCCTCCCCCGCGCCCGGCCCCTTTTTAAGTGAAGCCGAGCCCCCCCCCCCCCCCCCCCCCCGCGCACCCCCTACTGTTCCCCGCTCCGTTTTTGCTCGCTCTCGCCTCGAAAGCCCCAGCAACTGCTGCACGGAGGAGCACCACCGACCGAAGATCGCCGTCTGCGTCGCCGCCTTCCCCGAGCCGACTCTGTCATCGAGTTCCCCGCTGTGAGCCTCCCCTTGCTCTCCTCTTTCTCCCCGGCCTTTTTCTTTGGCGTTAGATGGTTCCTAGCGCCGTAGCCGCACACGCCGAGAATCTCCGGCCGCCGTCCATGGTGACCGCCACCACGGCAGCACCCTCCGACCATCTTTTTGGCCCAGCCTTGATCCCCCGCTCCCCCGCTTCTTCCCGGTGCCCTCGGATATGCATTCCGTGGCCCGTGGGGCCATAACCGAGCTCGCCGGCGAGCTTTCGCCGCCGTTCATGGCTGAGCCGCCGCGCTGCCAGTTTTCTTCTCTCTCCCCCGGATCCATTTCTGGCCGCTCATTTCTAATCCAACGGCCAAGAACGTCCGGTACCCCTTCGCGTGGCAGATTTGCAAAAGAGACCCTTGGTTTCGGATGAATAGAACCCGTAGCCCAAAGCGCATTTCCCTGATTACGCATTCTCGTTTTGAAAGCGTAAAGATCACTGCTTAAGTCTAAAATATGTTTTCAGTATTTACAGAAATGCCATTTGAACTGTTTTGCTTATAAAATTGTCGTTTTAGCTCTGAATTGATCCGTTCAAATCGCGTTAGCTTCGTAATTTCATAATCTACATGTTAGAATCACTGTTAGTCAAGTTTGTAACTTTTTAATTTCATGGTTAGATTTAATTAAATATATTGCTATAGGAAATCCTGTTTGAATCATAACTTTCGCATTTTAGCTCCGTTTTTCGTGAACTTCGCGTTGACGTGATCGTAGCGAGACGTAGATTATTTTCACAAACATTTTATCTTGTTTTCTATACTATTGGTGTACTGTTCTAATGATAGGAATATTTGCTTTGCATGAATGCTTTTGGGATGATGTATGTTGCCGTGTTGGTCGCGTTCAGACGGTGAGGAGAACGTTGGAGACCAAGAATTATTCGACGACCAGCAGGACCAGCAAGAGTTTGTGAATCAAGGCAAGTATAGCATGGGCCTACCTTGATGTCCTATTTCACTTTAATCAATTACTCATTTGCATGTGTCTAATTTTGATACCCGTAAGGACATCCTAGTGATTGATTATCCTGTTCCTTGACTCCTATGGGGTAAATGCATATGGGTAGGTTGCTAGTGCTCTAACTGAACTTGAGCTACATGATGATGAATGATTCTATGGAACTAAGAGTTTAACATGATTTATAACAACTGTTCCATATGGCGAATGTGCAAATGACCTTTGATCATGTTGCTCTCGGCCCTCCATAAGGACTTATCTGTCGGCAAAAGCTGGGACTGACAGTGCAACCGGGAGAGTCATATGGCTCTAACTTTAGCTCAGTAATAGGACCTTTTCTAGCTAGTTAGAGGTTACCTTTTTGGCGCAAATGGGGCTTGCCATGTTGGGTATAGTGCTGCCTCTGTTCCTATGAGTATAGCCGCGATGGATATGTGTCATAGGAAAGGGGGGTTCCTACATCTGCCTGCCAAGGAAACCTAGCGGTCCTAACTTGTTAGAGAAACCTATGAAATGGCTTCATAGTGTACCCTGCCCGCTCACCTTGGCAGTGACATGGGAGTAATTAACCCGGGCATATGGGAATCACGACTCACGGTGAATGTGCACCACCTCTGCAGAGGGTAACAAACTGTTATAACAGCTGTGCTCACGGTCACGAGCGGCCCGGAAAACTCACAGAATAATTGGTTACTTGTTGTTGATCATTTAAGTTATTCTATGATGATATATGATACACTTGACCCTGATATCTGTTCATATAGGATTAAATGGGAGCTTAAGCACAATTTGATAATACCTGAGAATAAAAGCTTGACCTACTAAAAATGCTAACTGCAGTAAACCAGAGTCAACCTTTTTGAGCTTCATAACCCCATGTTAACTTGTTAAGTACGAGATGTACTTACGCTTGTTTATTTCTTTATTTGGATAAAAATCCCGGATGGGTAACAGATGACAACGGTTATGAGGAATTCCCGGAGGATTTTTAGGCTTGTGGTCAACTAATTGACCTTCCCTGTGATGGTGTTCCACGTGAGAGAGTACCTTTTATTTTCCGCTGTGATGTATAAGACTAAGTGATATTATGATTCTGTTGTATGAGACACCGTGATGATACTTTATGTAATTTGTCAGCTTGTGTATGTGATGGATCCCTGGGCACACACGAGTTTGTGCATTCAATTTTATCCTTAAAATTGGGTGTGACATAGTGCCCCTGATTGGGTAGTTCCATGGAGATTTTTTGCCACGTGTGTAAGTGTTTGAAACTAGAGGAAAGAATCAAACACTTTAAGCTTCAAAGATTAGAGGATTCTAGCCTAGTGTGGTGAGAGATTAGAGAGTTTAAGCTCTCATAGTTGGCTCGTAATGACCCATGAAACTCAGAAGTGTTGTGGTGCAGCTCACAAGAACAATGGTCACTAGATGGAGGAAAGGGTTGAGAGCCAAGGGTCAGTATATAATTAGCTAATGACTAAATTTCGAACCAAAATAATGGAGACCAAATCAAAGTGACTAAAGCTGAAAAACCTGTCATCAGTTTAGTATTAGGTTACTAGTAACCGGACTAAGTCTAGATAATTCGGTCTGTACCATTAGGTAAGTTGAAAAAAAAAACTAAAACACAAAAAAAGGCCCAGTAACACTTACACCTTCGTATATATAGCCCAAGGCAGCCCGAAATAATATAGCTTAACCCTATGTCCCTAAATCATCCTTGGATCCCTACCTCACACCTCTCTTCTAGACTTTCGATGACGATACCATCTTCATCTTTGTCCTAAACCATATCTCATCTCCCAAACTCCAATTCCAACTGCGGTCGCACAAGGCATAGCTATCCAGCCATCTATATCCCACCTAACTCACAGCAAGGATGCAAGCTGACGAACATTGTTGTACTCCTCTATCATCTCTGTCCCTCTTTTTAGGAAATGAGGCAAGGAGATCCACTTCACCACTCGGAGTGTACAAGTGCACGATAGTACGAGACGCCCGGTGAACAACAGCGGTGGCACGGTGCTGCTTCAGCCTACCACCCTTCCCTGTAATCTAGATGGCCAGTGAACTTTATGGTGGTCACCTGGTCAGCCACGATGACAACACGCCCTCAACCCCTCATCATGGTGGCCTCATGTGGTGTCCTGCCCCATTGTTCAATAGCGTC
Source organism: Miscanthus floridulus (assembly GCF_019320115.1). Lineage (NCBI taxonomy): Eukaryota > Viridiplantae > Streptophyta > Magnoliopsida > Poales > Poaceae > Miscanthus > Miscanthus floridulus. Next base: position 17,509,164 of record NC_089589.1, on the reverse strand, counting down.
AACGAGGCACCCTAACCCATATCGCCTCACCTAGCATCCTGATGCGCTCGATTCCCCCAGCTCTATGGCTACATACACTTTTTTTTTGCTCTGATTCATCTTGTTTTGTTTTCTATGATTAATTTATCAGTCAAATTTGGTTGGAGCCAAAGACTAAATCCTGCCTAGTCTTGAGTTTTTTCAAGAACCGGTTGGTTTACAATTTTGGGTAACCGATATTTGCAAATGATCGAGGAAACGATCAATTTGGTCTAACCGAATGCCCAGGTCTTTTGATATGGGGTCATAGACAACCATTAATGGATTGGCCAAACCTCATAAATCTTGTGTTCCCTTTGTGCTCCATGTAACTATGCTTCTCTTGTGTTTTTGTTTTTGCCCCTTCATGTTATCTCTTGTGTTTGTTATGTGCACTAGTGCTTGTAGGTGCTCCAAGACGTGGGCTTCATTAAGACATCATCTTCACAGTTGTAGTTATCAATCCATCTAGAAAGTAGCTTCTAGTTTGCCAGTAGTATCTTCTTAGGGCTAGGCTGTTTCTTGTCTTGCTAGTTGCAGCTAGAGAAGCACCTAATGCTTGTTCTTGTTGTAGGTTTGCACTTAGGTACATTTCGAGTTGTAGCACTAAGTGATTTACTTTCTTGCAAGTTTATTTCTTTATCTTGATCACTTGGTTGCAAAACCAAGTGAGCAACAGGTTACGAGTCATGTTCCCACAAAGTTCTGTAAAAAATTTGTAGATCCACCAATTCAATCTACCCCCATCTAGGTGATCATTAGCAAATCAAGATCCTTTCAATGATATACACCTAACTATGATTAATGATTTAGGGGGATTTAGGCCCTGAGGGTCACATATCATTTCTCTAACATTCACATGCATGACGAGAAAATTAAATAAGCACGTGGACTTACATAGCTCCAGCAACTGCATTTCCAAGGAAGAAGCACAACCCAATACTAATCCCAACTTCTGGACCAAGTGCACGACCAATTAGATAGTAAGGGCCACCACCCTGAGAATAAAAGAAAATATATCTCACTCTATAGGTGTTCAAATTTCTAGGCCATCCATTCAAATACCCAAATTGTGAACTAATTTATTTATTTTTAAACATGCGGGTGACAGAGAAAATACAGAGAGGATATGGAAAGGCAAATAATTCTAGTAAATTTTAGATTTTTTTCTTCTAATTTTGAGATTTTCATTAAATATTTTTACTATTTGTTAGATTTTACACTACTGGAAACGCATACTTTGCCGAGGGCATGAGGCTTTGCCGAGGGCCAAATATCGGGCACTCGGCAAAGAGACTCTTTGCCGAGGGCCAGACACAGGAGCCCTCGGCAAAGAACGGCCCTCGGCAAAGAGGCCTTTGCCGAGGGTACGACCCTCGGCAAAGACAGGCCCACGGCAAATCAAATCTTTGCCGAGGGCCTCGGCCCTCGGCAAAGTAGGCCCATTGGGTCACGGCGGCCATTTTCCGTCAAACTTTGCCGAGGGCCACCCGTTAGGCCCTCGGCAAAGGTTCGGCAAATTTTTTTTTAAGTCTTTGCCGAGGGCCCCAGACCAGGCCCTCGGCAAAGATTTTTTAAAAAACAGTTTTCGGCCAAATTTTTTTTATATAAATCGGCTTTGCCGAGGGCCCGAGGCTAGGCCCTCGGCAAAGAAGACCTTTGCCGAGGGCCAGAATAGGCCATCGGCAAAGATTTTTTATTTTTATTTTTAAAATTCTTTGCCGAGGGCCACAGGTCAGGCCCTCGGCAAAGAGCCCTCGGCAATTTTTTTTTTGGTTTTTTAGCCTAGTTTTTTTGTGGTGCTACAATACATTGTTTTGAACTCAATTTTAAAATTCAGGCCAATTTTGATTTTGTTTTGTATATTTCCTTAATTTATTTCGATTCTTTGATTTTTTTTGAATATGTCAAATTTGAACTGCAGGTGCATGGAATATTGCAATGTAGTGTTTCGAAAAATGTTATTCATGTTAATTGGTGCATGTTGAGTCCCTATCCACGAGCTCGCATCAAATTTTCACGCATCTTGTTCACGTAACATGGCGACCGACTTGCCGGGAAAGTGTTTTAAAATTATATAAAATCCATACGAAGTCCGAAAATCACGAAACTTGGCGAGATGTCATGTTATCGCATGTGTAGGCTGTGGTAAAAAATTGAGAAGGGTTCGAGCGAGTTGCGACATCGGATGCCTGAAACCCAGACATCTCCACATGTGATCTTTGCCGAGGGCCCAAGCAATAGCCCTCGGCAAAGATTTTTTGGAAAAAATCCTGCCAATTTCTTTGCCGAGGGCCAGGGAGTAGGCCCTCGGCAAAGGGTTAAAAAAATTCAAAAAACCATTTCTTTGCCGAGGGCCGGCCCTCGGCAAAGAATTTTTAAAAAATCCTGCCAATTTCTTTGCCGAGGGCCAGGGAGTAGGCCCTCGGCAAAGGGTTAAAAAATTCAAAAAACCTTTTCTTTGCCGAGGGCCGGCCCTCGGCAAAGAATTTTAAAAAAATCCTGAAAATTTCTTTGCCGAGGGCCAGGGAGTAGGCCCTCGGCAAAGGGTTAAAAATTCAAAAAAATCATTTCTTTGCCGAGGGCCGGCCCTCGGCAAAGAATTTTTAAAAAATCCTGAATATTTCTTTGCCGAGGGCCATAGAGGAGGCCCTCGGCAAAGATTTAAAAAAAAATAAAAACTTTTATTTGCCGAGGGTCGACCCTCGGCAAACAAATTCAAAAAAAAACCATTTCTTTGCCGAGGGTCGGCCCTCGGCAAAGAAACCGCCTACGGCGCCGGCATCTGACGGCGTCTTTTCTTTGCCGAGGGCGATCCTGGCCCTCGGCAAAGGTTTTGCCGAGTGCCCGATAAAGGGCCCTCGGCAAAGACCCCTTCGCCGTCTAAAAATTCCCCGAGGGATCTTTGCCGAGGGCAGCCCTCGGCAAAGCCTTTGCCGAGGGTTTCTAGTCCTTTGGGCCCTCGGCAAAGCATGCGCCTCCAGTAGTGTTAGGTTTTAACCTCACCATCTCACATATTTCACGAACATAGAACAACTCATTGATTTGCAAATGCGAATTGTAACATACTTCGAGAAACTTCACCTACCACTAACTCTACTCATATTCAGCATACCTTCATTGCTCCATTTGTTGCAATTGCACTTAATGACAATCCAGTTAAAAATGTGCATGCACCGCAAAATGCGACTAAAACAAGTGACTGCAATATGCCTCCCATACCCACAATCCTGTGGTAAATAGAAATAAATTGTCAATTCTTGAACATTGGAATATATTGTTAGTTTGTCCATAAGAAATAGACAATGCCATGAAGCACAAATTTCAAAATGACAAAACTTCTTGACACTAAAAATTTAAACTATTGACTTACTATATCTAGATTTGGTTATAAGATTACAACCTTACCATTCTAAGGTTTTGGTTAACTATGAAAATAGATCGCTGCTAATGACTAAACAGATAGCAAATGTAGCACGAAGGATATTTGCCAAAAACAGATAGTTATATTTTACATGATACTTGATGACATATGAAAATATGAATACAGTAATGAAAGCTGTTGTGCTTAAGCTGGAAAACTATCTAGAAACTAATGCAACACATACACAATAAAAACGATAGTAGAAGTATACCAAGTAAAACGGATATAATATATTATTCCCAAGATGTTCTGCAGACATGGAATAAATACACCCATCAAGGTGCCTTGTTTAGGCTCAGTTTCCTACACACCAAATAAAATAAATGTAATTATCAACAGAGTTATGTTTATGAAGAGTTAAGTGTTTTGCCCGCATATGGACCAAAAACACCTTAGGGAATCCAATGGCTATCTCAACATCCTCACTGTCCCTAGGGCTAGATGGTGCCTGAGCTTGTTCTCCTGCCATACTGTTCATAATCAATTAGATAAATGGCACGTTCCTTTTCATTTGTAGAGTAAAATAAATAGCCTTAGGTTTCTAGCCATTTCCTTAAATATCAAGTGGTTAACAAAAGAAAACACAAAGTGCTAGCCAAAACACCCTAATATCTAGTAAATGTGGTGAAAATAGTAGAACATGTGGTCATACCTCTTGAGTCCCAAAATATTGACTAGAGAGTCAAAACCAAAGAGCTCAAGCTTTGAATCACTTTGAGATACATTAGGTACAGCATGACCATTTGAAGAAGCCATTTGTGTTCTTGGGTCAATACTTTGATTAGCACTAGGCTTCATGGCCTATCATATAAAGAATTATAAGCATGTAAGTTCTCGCACATTTCACACCAAAGCCGAATAGTTTTCTTTTCAAAACTCATAAATGGTTAATAGAGGAACATGACCACTATCTAGAATAATTGGAGAAGCTTAGAATGGTGCTACATTGTTATACTACATTAGACTAGACGACGGTGAAAGTATTGGTGCAATATCAACCAACACAAGGAAAATTGCACTTCTAGTCTAGGCTCTAAGCTTGCATAATTCCTTTAAAGAACAAGTGATCAAACCAATGTCATTTCAAAGTATACAACCATGTGTCCAAACTGACATGCCAAAAAACTCCATTCATTCAATTTGAATCAAACAACAGGTCTTGTTCAATGTCATACATAATTTAGTTTGCATATTTTTTATGTCCAATGGGCTCAATACAAGAGAAAACGATAGGGTAGTATTTCAATTTATAGGCTCTTTATCGCTATCCCTAAACCAATGTCGACAAAGCACGATGGTATTAACTCAAATTACTAAAAAAAAACAACTCCATGCCTTGGGTTCCTAGCCTCACTTGACCCATTCTAGATCTCACATCTGTCGCCCCATGGCTATGGCATCAATTGATAGCTCCCTCCATTGGCCTAGGAGCATGAGGGGATCAATGGCATCAATGAGGAGGACCCAGCACCAAAGCCATGCCTTGGCAGCAGGGGTCCTGGCTATTGTCCAGATAGCATCTATGGAGCTTGGCTCATCCGCTATGGCACTTAATTAGGTGATAGTGTGCCGCTAATTTCCCACACTGTTTAAAAAAAGTCGATGTAATATTAGGTAGCAAGTAGGGGATGCAATGGGTAATTTTGGTCTGTCTAGGCATTATATTGGACATAGGGACAGCGTAATTGAGATGTATGGTGAGTACAGCAAGCTATTTCAATGTTGTATCTATCCATGTTGCTGCGGTAGATATTGGAGATATTCAGCTATTGGGATGACGGTTATGTTCTAGGTAACACACATAAGTGCTTACCACACATGTTTTACTGGGGCTTTGATGTATAAATCAGTGACACTGGTTTTAACCCACTTGCCTAATGAGGTTGAGATAGCAGCCAGAGTTGTAAGCTTTTTATTAATTTTGTTATCAATGGTGGATAGGTCATCGGGGCATTGATTTAGGACGAAGCCGATCGGTGCTTGATTCTTGACAGATTTCTTTGCTGGATATATCCTTGAGCAACTCATTTTCCCCTTGTCTCTAATGGGTATTGCAATAGGTGAATTATTGTCAACAGACCCGGACTGCCCATACGATCCACACCTGGCACTCATGCAAATTCCGCAGATTCGTTGGTGCATGTTGAGTGTTGACATATGAAAAATGACATCTAACCCATCTTCATATTCCAATGGTGCATGCCTATACTTCTTACAAGCTGGGGCCACCCTGTAAATAAAAGACAAATGTCGATCCGTTTGTAAAAAATAATGCTCATCAACTGAGAAAAAATAAACATATACTCGTGTATACCTTAATCTTTTCATTCCACCACTCTTCAGTTGTAGCAATAGTCCGAATTTTAGGGTCACCCCCTAACCTCGGGGCATGGATTTTCAAAGTCTTTCATGCTCTGAGGGCATCTGTCCCACCTATTTCTATGTTGGCCACGACGGTAGGACCCTGCCAGTTTGTTCTTCAAACTTCAACAGGCTCTGTGTGTAACCTTATAGCCTGTTATGGGTAGCTAGCTATCTCTTCCAAAACTATCTCTATCCACGCCAAGGTTTTTTTTATCGGCCGATATTCACCGAAATTTCCGAAATTTCCTTTCTATCCACAGGGTCCGATAAAATTTGACATCGGCCAAATTTTTCCCTTCTTTCCTGTTCTCACACAGACAACCCAAATTCAGCCGTGCGACGGTCCCACACTATAATGTTTTATTCTTGTTTTTATCGGTGAACAAGTGATGTTTAATAGCTTAGGAATAGTTTCAAGTCAAATTCTACGAAATTTTTTTAAAACAATTTGAATTTTTTTTTGAATTTGGTCCGATATTTCCGATATATCTTGCTTATCCTGTTTATCCATGACCTCCGATAAATTTTTATTTCCGATAATGAAAACCTTGATCCACGCTCTATGTGCAATGGCATCCAATTTTGCAGTGGCTTTCTTTTTTTTTTTTTTGTCCCTTTTTCCATCTATACAGAATTATCATTGCAACCAGCCAATATTACTAACTCACTAACAGGCTTCTGGCATTCATGAAGATTAGAAAATGAAATGTACAGGACTACGCAACAATAATAAACAGGGTGTGCTTACAGTTGAACTAACAGACAGTGCATGCATGGAAATTTCAGGGAAAGGAAAGAATTCAGAACATAGAAGGACATGGCAGGCAAATTCAGAACATAGCAGGGACATACCATTACTGAACAAGTTAGGCCTGTTGTACGATTTGCTACTGAAAAAAATGATTCTTCCTAACATATAGCCAGATGAATTCCAGTTGTAGTATCAAGCATCATCAGCCTAGCTAGAGCTACTAGTAATCAATCTTGTGTTTTGTCTTTAAGCTGCAGTTGTTAAGGCCAGTCTCAGTGAGTATCTTTGTTAGAAACAGTATGGACTAGTTTCATCCCCATGAATAAAAATCATTCTACTCCCATAAAACTCTTTTTATCAATATTGTGCCATATTAGTATATTTAATGCTCATGAAACTCACGTGAATTTCTCAAGGCAAAAACTGCACAAGTTAATGCACAGTTCTTCCCATCCAAATTGCAGCAAGGAGATTGTAACCTCTGAGCAACGCCTTTCCAGATCTGATTGGAAGAGCAAGGAGGAGAGGAGATGCTCACGTACGTCGCCTTTGTGGCAAGGAGTGGGCGGAGGTCCGAGGTAGCCCGGCCAAACTCTTCTGCAGCAGCAACGTCGTCGCAGGCGTCCGGGGGCTGACGATCGATCTTTACGGCAGCGGAGGAGCGGGTTCGCCGTCACCTCTTCCAGGAGCTCCTGGCGGGGAACGGATGAGTGGGTGTACGTGGTGGCTGGCGCCCTGCAACCTGGCCGGACTGCCGGAGGCGCCGGGCGGCGGCCGGCCAGCAAGCCCTAGCAATTCCGGCTCCGGGAGAACGCGAAGGGAAGGAAACGCACAAATGGCATGCAGAGTTTGTGTTTTAACCGGTGGCAATTGTGGTAAATACTTAAGTTTTGCCTACTCAAAATCAGCCGGACAAAGCTCCTCTCCACCCGAACCAAAATCGAAGCCGGAAAAAGCTCATCTCCATTCACTTCTCACTTGCTAACTGTTAGCTCACGCTACTATAATGGACCAATCAAAATTATACTAAGTCTTGCAAAGAAAACGTCCCCGGCTGAGAGTCTCCGATCATTGTACACCTAAAAATGTAGACAGCAAATCGAATCCATTAAAATTAAGGGCTAATAAAAAACATGGACCAGATCCAACGGCCGACGGAAGAAGTTTGATGCCAGGCTTCAAATGCACCCGCATCCCGCACACGCGCCCTGCCCATGCACGCGACTCGCGAGCAGGGTTCGAAGTCTGGGAACATGGAAAAAAAAAGCAAACGCCGGGATCAAGACGCGAGCAGGGATCCGCTACCGCCTCTGGCCATGCGTTCTCGCGCAAACCCGCGCTGCCGCTGCGCACGCGAGCGCGGAGGCCCGCCGCCGCGGCCGCTAGCCCTGACGCTCTGCCAATCCGCAGTCGCACCAAGCCGCCGTCGCCGAGTCTCCGTGCTGCTCCGTGCCGCCTGCCGCCGTCGCCGAGTTTACCTCGGCCACGCTCGAGATTCCCGCGGCATCAACTGCTCGGGCCGGAGGGGTCGCCTGCCATCGCAGACGCGGAGGGGCCGCCGAGGGAGCAGGCGGCACCTTTCGTGGTGGTGCGGGAGGACGGGCAAGTGCGGGCGCTAGATCTGAGGCATGGGGAAAGCCGGTGCGTCGCCATGGACCTTGACTCCGCCGTGATATTTTGGAGCGCGTTCTTCGCCGCCATGGTGCCGGACGCCTCTGCGGGCGGGGGTAGTGGTAGGAGGGTCGAGGTGGATGGGGTGGACAACTTGGAGGCGTTCGAGTACAGACTAAACAAATTGCTGTGCTCGAGGTCAGATGCATCCCTTTCGTTTCCTTTCCCTTCCGGTTTCTTCTGTCTCTTTGTTTTGTTTGATTCATAATATCCATTTTTTATTGGCCTGGGTGGTCCACAACACACAAATCTTTTTTGTGCGGATGTGCTTGCAGGATCGAGATGAGGAATTTATTCTGATATATATGATACTATTCGAGAAACAGGCCAGTCCGATATTCATGTACTACAAAGGGAATTCTTCGATATGTGGTAACTGGTATGGGAGTAAAATTGTATTCTTATCCAATTCCTATTCCCTATGCGCAAAGGGGTCAACTTATTTCCCCCTTCTTGCAGAATCAGAAAACTTATTTGATGTAAGCTGCGATTGAAGGGCAGAGGAGCATATCGTCCTGAATAAAAGCCAAAAAAAACTACTGATTTGCAAGATCTCTTTCGATGATCACTTTTTTTACCATAGTCCTGGGATTATCGTAAATCAGCCAGACACTCGATCTGCTCACATATGAGCATCTCCAAGTTAGTCTCTGTTTCGCTGCTCTCCCCTTGTTTTTTTTATATGGTTTCGTGCATTAGCTTCTTGTATGTATGTTTGATCAACAACATGAATCTTTAGCTTTCCAGATCTGACACCGAAAAGCAGCATGATCCATACTAGCCTTATTTGTGACTTAAGTCAATTTGTTTAGTCTGTACTCTGTACCTAATCCCCCATCTGGTCGTAACATAGCTATTTTTGTGTGTGTTGCTCTTGGATTGAATATCAATTTCCCCAAATTGTTTCAGATTAGCTGGTCACTGCGGCATGCCTGTCTGTGTGTTACAATAAGCAAATTGGTATGACCATGGTTTTTACATATTATTTTTTGCTGTATCTTATAATCCTGTCATTGTAGTATGGTAATTTTGTGGTCATATTTTACCAATAGTGTTTTAGAGTGCACATGAGCCTTCATCTTGGCAACAGCAGGTTGTGACAATCACCATCTATCACATATTCTTTTATTTAGCTGTTAAGTTCTATCTTTATCAAACTGAAATTTTCTCAAGTATATTCAATGCTTAGCTGCCCATATAGTAAATTTGACATATCACTGATCTCCATGGGTGAAAACCAATATAGTTTCAATGAAGCTTGATTCCGGTACTGGATAATTAATATTTACTCAGTGACTCAGTGTTGTTTATAAATGTCGATCTTTCTCAGTTTTTTTTCCTCCCAAATATGTAGGAACTAAGCCTTTCTGATTGCGTAAAATTGCCACTGCCTGTGCTAACCTTGGCCACCGGGGCCTCCACCACGCCGCCGCCACGACAGCCGGCCATCCCTGTCCTCGAGCGCGTCGTCGTCACGCCACCGCCTGCCCCTACTGCCAAGGGGGAGGGGGAGGTCGGGGCCGCGACGGCCTGCGGTGATGACCAGCAGCAGCGTGCCAAGCCTGACCAGAGGGGCGAGGAGTGCTCCCTTGCTGCCGCTGTCGTCACGCCGCCGCCGCCTGCACCTACTGCTGAGGGGGAGTGGGAGGGGCAGGGCAAGTCCGGGGCCAGGGGCGGCCTGCGGCGACGACCAGCGGCAGCGTGTTGAGCCTGACCAGAGGGGCGAGGAGTGGTCCCTCGCTGCCTTATCTGGCTGGATGCAGCGGCAACACCCATGCCATGCTCGGCCGCATGGACGAGTACATCGCCTGTCATGGCAAGGGCCTCGAGATCCAGATGGCTTGCTCGGCTTGTCTGGCTGCAGCTGCAGGAACTCCTCTCACGAGTTACTGTAGTTACAGCCCAAACAGCTGCAATGTTTTCAGCTTGCTAACGCATCAGTTGCTTCCGAGTTCTGACCAAACAGGATGAGCAGGGTAATTGTTTCCACAAATTCCACTACACATGGTTTCTTAATAGGAACTGTTTACACTAAAAATTGGAAGAAGAACGCGGAAACTCGTAGTCTTCCAAAGTTGTGCCAAACAAGGAATCGATTGCATGAAGATCGATATCAGCTGATTCGGATACGACTCTGGAATTAGATCTCTTAGATGACATCAGCGGATAGCGATGAGGAGTTATGGTTGGCGCCAGGAAACTACATAGCGAACTCTACAAAAATAGAAAGATTAGGGTCTAAGTTATCTTAAATTAGGAATGTTTTCCTTTATGCCAAAGATTGTAACGAATCGTGATCGAGTAGAATTCATGTTTAGACTCCGGGTATAAATATTGGACCCCGGTTATTATAAAAAACATACAATCAATCAAATACCAGTTATTTACTTTTTTCGGCTCCGGCCACCTCTTAGGAGTAAGAGTAGAGTAGATCTCGGCGAGTTCTTCAGCAAGTACGGCTGCATCGATCCGGTCGACCTCCACTGCTTGTATGTAAGTACCGTCATAGCTTATACCTCTGTTCGTATGGCTGCATCGATCTGGTCGACCTCCACTGCGACTCTGGTATAAGTTAGTTATCGACTCTTGTCTAGTTCAAGTACGGCTGCATCAATCCGGTCGACCTCCACTGCTCAAACTAGATTAAGGTCAAGTTATCAACTCTATCTAAAGGTGGCGTTCCTTCGGATAAATTCATTAAGATGCCGATATTGCTTATTGCTTCCATTATTTATTTAATTACAGCAATATCACTTCGCCCGATTAGGATTGATCTAGATCGGCCTTATATCTTTTTTAACACATCGTTTGTTAATCTAAACTGATCTAATCTGCACTTTAAACGATAAGTTATGTTTTATCGGCTGTTTTACATCAATCTTGATCATGCATAGCGTGCGGTTAAGGCATGTTTGATCTTGAGTAGATCTATTGGCTAGCGAAAATAGTTCTATGACCCGTTATCACGGCCTGTGTGATTTTGCCTCACATCCCACTGTTAGCACCGTGGAGTGGGGATCGTTATTTGGTAGATCTATTCCTGAGAGGGCATGACCTTAACTGTGCGCTATGCCTGAATCGGCTGTTTTAGCCGATATCGAGCACTTTTATGAACAGTTCGCATCACGAGATCGTTGAAGTAGGGATATGTTGAAAGATGTGTTAGCCCCATGATCTTATTATTGTATTACGGCTTGCATGATTCTACCTCATGCCCCACTGATATTAGTAATAAGTTAGGGTCGTCGAGTCTATTGTTATTTGTACGACCTGCATGATTCTGCCTCATGCCCCACTGGTCATAGCCATAGATGAGATCTAATATGTTCATTAGATTTATCTCTATTAAATGGTTGAATGATGATGAACTATTTCTTTCAGAAAAAGGGGTCCGGTTACTTGCAGTCATTGGCGTAGCATGAACTAATTACTGTTGATATCCTTTTGCCAGTGACCAATATTTGTCTAAACAATGATATTCATCCAGAATGATAACCGATTCTTCTTACACAACCCCATGAGCTTTAACTGATTTATTCTGATGAATATGCTAGAATCGACTATTTAGTCGATCTCCTTTCATATCGGCTCTCAGAGACGCACATTCGGGACTGTCTGGCAACACTGGCATGTTCTGCCCTTAATTACTGATAAACTTTCTCTCCTTGTCAATTGCAGGGTCAAATTGACTGGCACGTCTCGGGAGGAGTGCGTAGGATCGACCATCCCTGCGCTGAAGCTAGGGGGATCTCCAGCTCAATCGAGCGGACCCTTCCGGCTTGCTCGTGTGCCCTCGGTACGGGACAAAATTCCATGTCGACACACGTTTCTGGCACGCTTGGTGGGACCCCACAATCGTCATGGCGGCTCACAATAACAACAACATCCTTATGGTACATTATGAAGATCTACCTGATAGAGATAAAGGTGTCATCAGCAAAGCTACTGAAGTGTTTCGGACCAAGTGTTTGTTGTCCTACACCAAAACACACGACAACACAATTATTCAGAAATTTCCACTACCAAGATTTCTACTACATGGGCAGACAGATACAGCTGAAGCTGAAGACAGGCGTTTCTTTACGGAAGTTGTAGACAAATCTGTTCGTGATGCCATAACGAAGCTTTCTTGGACATATTCCACAACGCCATGAAAGAGGCGATTCATGGGTTTCTAGTTGGTCAAGGTGGACCGGCTTATTACAACATTCTAGATCCGTCGACCCAAGGGACTAATCAAGTCGGTACTAGCTATCAAGAAGTAGCACCAGCTGGTAATGGTGATGTCCAGGCAGTTCAGGGTCCATCTGAACAAGCTCAAGGTACTACTACGAATCAAATATAGTATAATTCTGGACCGTCAGTACAGCATGCGCAACAGCCAGTGGGGCAAGGTCAAAATCAGGTGATCAATTTTGGCACAACAGGCCATATATCATCGTCGGCTCAAAAAATAGCACCCTCAATTCAAAGGATCCATAGAGATATAGATCCTTATGTCTATAATCAGAGACTTCAAGCAGCAAGCCAGCAAAGAACCCAACAGATGAAGATTCCACAAGGGTATTACTATGGCACAGATTATAACACCCTTCACATGATTCCGAATCCAAGGTACCAAGACACACGGGATTTCAATCCATAGATGGGTCAGCAGGTGTAGAAAAATCCAAATTCAAATGCTGATGAGTTGCTGCTGAAGGTGACCGAGATGATGAAAAATCAGTTCGGTCTGAAGCCAAAAGGGCTGACCTTCTTGTACAAACGTCCATATCCAGAATGGTATGATTTGGTCACTCTTCCCACAAATTACAGGCTCCCAGAGTTCGTTAAGTTCATTGGCCAAGACAGTACAAGCACAATAGAACATGTCAGTCGGTATCATACTCAATTGGGTGAAGCATCTATTGAGGATGCCCATCGAGTTCGTTTCTTCTCATTGTCCCTATCAGGGTCAGCCTTCACTTGGTTTTCATCATTGTCAGTCAATTGCATTGCCAATTGGGCTGACCTAGAGAAGAAGTTTCATACATATTTTTACACTGGGACTGGGGAAAAGAAGATAACCGATTTGACAACTATAAGGCAGAAGACTAATGAATCGGACACTGAGTTCCTTCAGAGGTTTCGAGAGACTAGAAACTTGTGCTTCTTATTAAACTTGGCTGATGATCAACTAGCTGTTTTAGCTATTCAAGGAATGCTGCCAATGTGGAAAGAAAAGCTACTAGGATAAGAATTTGATAACTTGGGTCAATTGGCTCAACGAGTGGTAGCGCTCAATAGCCAATTTCAGAGTATGCACAGAGATACCCAATTTCAGAAAAGTACCACAGTGGCTGAGGCTTACAATCCATACTCAGTTGATGATGGCTATGAAGATGAAGAAGAAGAGGTTGCTGCGGCTGAATGGAATTGGGGCAAGAAAATAGTAACGGTGCCAAATCCTTGGGGAAGAGGAGTCGAGGAGAGCTATGACTTTGATGTCACCAAATCAGACAAGCTCTTCGATTTCTTGCTTGAGAAGGGGCAGATCAAGTTGTCCGATGGCCATATTATGTTGCCCCTGATCAATTAAAGAATAAGAAGTTCTGCAAGTTCCATAACGCTACTTCTCATTCCACTAATGAATGCAGAATTTTCCGACAGCATATGCAGAAGGCTATTCAGCAAAGGAGGCTCAAATTTGATACGCCTCGGAAAATGAAAGTTGATGATAATCCTTTCCCAGGAGATCAAAACATGGTTGATGCTAGACTGATCAAAGGAAAGAATAAGGTTATAACATCGACCAAATCAAAAGAAGCTGAAACAGTCGATCCCAAGATGCAAATATCGGCCGACAAATACAGGGAAATTAAAAGACGTCGCGATGAGCAAAAAAGCTGATATGAGCAGGGAGGAACTTCAAAAGCAGGGACAACAAAGCCACGAGTTACATCTTGGATTCTATTGAATAAGTGGCAGTGGCAGAAGGAAAAGGATTATCAACATTGGTTAAAGGATCAAGAATACCAGCGTCAACTAGAAAAAGACAGGTACGAAAGGAAACAAGCTGAATCACATTTGAATTGTCCTTTCTTTAGACATCGCTAGAATAAAGGTTTGAAATTGCCTACCAGACATGACTGTCCAGAATGCAGCAATTAATATTGGGAGTTTAGGCAATCTCAAACCAACCGCCGGTCTATCCATGCTCAAGACGCATATCCTCATAATAACATGGATTGACGCTTAAAAACTAAAAGTGTTCATGATCGGCTTAGAAAACGAGTTGTTGACCAAGACTAGGCTGATTATGAAGAAGAAGGCAACAAAAGAAAATATGTTTGGCGGGAAGGCCAATGGTGTCCAGGAGATTTGACAAGAAGCCAGAAGAGAAGGGTGCAATACCTAAGGAATAAAGAGTTAGAACAGGCTTAGGCATGCAGCAAACTTCAAGTGTGGCATACTAAGCAAACACCCGATAGAAAGCAACCATCGGCTAATATCCAAATGGCTTTTCTGTTGCCATCAGAATTCAGAGCTCCGGCAGATCAAGAAGTGTATTTAGATTTTGATGAATCAGAGTATTAAGAAATAGTTGCTAAGTTAACGGTTGTATAGCAAGCAATATTTGATAAACCAGTCAAGCATTGGCACATAAAAGCTTTATATATGAAAGGTCTTGTTGATGGAAAGCCGATGAACAAGATGTTGGTGGACAGAGGTGCTTCTGTCAATCTTATGCCTTACACTACTTTTTGTAAACTTGGCAAAGGACTAGAAGATCTGATGGAGACTGACATGATGCTTAAGGATTTTGGAGGTAATACATCTAAGACCCGGGGAGCAATAAACGTCGAACAAGCAATCGGGAGTAAGACTCTACTCACCACATTCTTCGTCATCGATGGAAAAGGGTCGTACAGTTTGCTCCTTGGTCGTGATTGGATTCATGTGAACTGTTGTGTACCATCGACCATGCATTAGTGTTTGATTCAGTGGCATGGAGATGATGTCGAGGTGGTTCACGTTGATGAATCTGTGAGCATCACAACAGCCGATCTCGTCTTTTGGGAACTAGGAGACTTCAAGTGCTTTTCTGGCAAGTTATGGGAAGGAAGCTTCATTAAGATCAGCAATGAAAGCCAACAACCGATGCAAGCGATCGACTCTGAGAGTTTATTTTAGTAAAAAGTCACGGCTTCACAACGGCCATTGGAATAAAAAATAAGCATTAGTTCTGAGTGTGGGTTTAGGCCAACGTACGAATGCTAAATGGAATCCTAAGTGCAGATCAGAATTGATGGATTTCTTCAACGAAGGTGCAGTCGATCCTAATTGTTGTAACACAACCTCCGAGAGTAGCGGAGACCTACACGGTCGGCAGTTCGCAAAGACGTCTCCGACCGATCACCTAAGCGAAGGCCTAGCCACCACGCCTCCAGACCCTAACCTTGGAAAGATGATAGTTTCTCAGACTGTGCTCGCAGGACACTGCAAGCGACCTCGGCGGAGCCTCCGCCCGTTAGGCGCGCAGGCACCTTCGGACGAAGAGGGCAGAGGCCGCCCCACTGATAGGCTAATCAAATGCCAACGTCTAATATGTGTGTGCAGGTAAGCAGAGGAAGGCGCTCATGGACGGCGCTGGCACTCCGGTTCGGCCTCCGCTCATATGGGCGGAGGCCTAAGCAGGAGCATGACTGAACCGGGCGTCGGAGGTCGGTGGCCTTCGGCGCCCTTGAGGCAGAGACCGATGGCGGAGGGCCAAAGGCCCATCAACGAATCCTGAGGCCTGCTGGGCCAGTTGGTCGCGCAGGCCTAGTATCTGATAGCGGCATGGCAAGATTACCCCCGAGACGAAGAGCAAGTAGAGGAATATTCCCAGAATGTACTGTAGCAGTTGAGGGGCACTGTTGTAAGCACCGCAAAGGCAGTAGTTGAGCCCTATAAATAGGGAACACTTGTAACAGTATGGGGAGGTTGGTGAATGTATTAATGAAACCACAGCATTACGCATCACTCGCTTACACGCCTGCTTGTTGTGCCAGCCCTTCCAAAGCTTCCGCCCGATTACTGCACTCATCGGGCAGAGGCCCCTACCACTTCCTCATCGTCAGAGACCACAAGTCTCAACATTGGCGCCCACCGTGGTTTTCCCAAGGCAAACCAATGATGGCAGGGAAAAGAAAAACCACCAGAGCAGCAATGACCACGGGTTAGAGAGGAAGGCCTAGGCGCACCACTCGTAGCACCTACGCAACCTCGCCAGCGGAGGATGACACTAGAGCAGATGCCTAGGGTCAACCACCGGAACCCCAAGATCCAAAGATTCAAGATCCAGAGGCCCAACCAAATTCAGGCACAACACTCGAGCAAGAACTGCAACAGCTGCAAGCACAGTTGCAAAGAGCGCAACAAGAAAGGGACAGAATGACAGCAGCATTCGTAGCTAATCAGCAAGCTACTCAAGCATCAGCACAAGCAGTAGAAATAAGGCAGCAGTTGGCAGTCCTACATGCTGAGATGCTAAGTATGCAGCATGTAGTACCAGCGTCAACCTTTGCAATCCCAGCCTCTACAGCAACACCAACTGCAACCATACCACAAGGGCCTCCGCTAGTGATCAGCCCGACCACGATGCCATCTTAGGTGATGCGGAGGCCTATCGATCCCAAGTCCCCACTCTCTGAAGGCATACAACAATCGCCATGGCCAATGGCGTACAAGTCAATCACACTACCAAAGTTCAACGGAAAGACAGACCCCTATCAGTTCATTATGAGTTACAAGGCAGTAGTAGCCTCCGCCGGCGGAGACGACGCCATCCTAGCAAAGTCATTTGTTATTGCTGCCGAAGGTGACGCATTGGCTTAGTACTCCATGCTCAAACCAAGCACGGTCTATTCTTGGGAAAACCTCCAGGACACGATATTGGCAAATTTCAAGGGGCTAACAGCATAGTCGCTGACATCCACAGATCTGTTCTAGTGCAAGCAAATGCAGGGAGAGACACTACACGACTACTTCTAGAAATTCGTGCTCCTAAAGGCGAAGGCACTAGATGTCCTAGACAAGATCACCATTGAAGCAGCGATCAAAGGCCTCCGAATTGGGCCGTTCGCAGCACACCTAGCAAGAAAGAAACCAACTTCCATACAACAGTTGTATGACAAGTTCGAGAAATACTGTAGATCAGACAATGACCTCTGGAAAAGGCTGGAGGAGAAGGGTCAAAACAGACAGCAAAACAGCAGCAAAAACTCCCAGAAGAGCTATACGAACCAGAATGCATCAAATCATAAACCAGGCCAGGGGCAAGTGCTCAGCATCGAGGGTCAACCTTACCCCAAACAAGGGCAACTGGCAGCGCCAGCAGGGCCGGAGACCTAGACCAGGAACCAAGGTCGGCAAGGTTACCAAGGCAAAAACTAGAACAAAAACCACAAGCAGAAACAACGCAGGCCATATTGCGTTTTTCATGGTGAAAGCGCAGGGCACAGCACCAAAGATTGTCTGGAGACAAAAGAGACATAGGAAAGGATGAAGAACAAGCAGACTGACCAACCTCCGACATAGCAAAGCGCAAGAGAGGTCAACACCACCTACACAACTGGCCACCAGCAGTATTGCCCAATGTACCCAACGCTAAACGCAAACCAAATACATCCCTCCACACTGGCCTCTGCCTATTACCCAAACTTCCTAACAGCATGGCGGCCAGTGCCTTCGCAGCAGCCTCCGGTGGGTAACTACAGGTCGGAGGCAAGCTTGACCTACATAAACCCAAAACCTCCTCACATAACCTACCTCGAAACAAACCCATCGTCACAAAACCAAAGCAGGTTCAAGCCTCCGCCGCAACAGCAACATATGCAGCAATTGCCTCCGCAGCCACCTCACAACCAACCCCCAACACCAAAAAATGAGCCAAACCCAAAAAACCAAGTCAACCCCCATGGACCGCTACCAACAATAGGCATGATACTACCAATCGCCAGAGGATCATCAATGGAGTTTCAAACAAAAAAGCAGAAAAAGGATCACCTCCGCCTGGTAAACAACGTAGCAGTCCAAGGCCCAGCAAAATACACAGATTGGTCCAGAGTCCCAATCACCTTCACAAAAGAAGATCTCCAGCTAGAAAGCTACCCTCACATAGACACAATGGTAATCAAGACCAACATAGCAGCATGGGAGATAAGCAGAGTACTGATTAACACTGGCAGTTCAGCAGATATCATCTTCGCAAATACCTTTGACCAAATGAAGCTCAGTAGAAATCAACTACAGCCCTCCGAATCCCCTTTGATAGGTTTCGGAGGCAAGCAGATACAAGCATTAGGAAAAATCTCACTCCCAGTGTCGTTTGGAACCCAAGCAAATGCTAGAACCGAGTACATAACCTTCGACGTCATCGATCTATATTACCCATACAATACCATCTTGGGCAGAGGATTTACAACCAAATTCAACATAGCCCTGCATATGGCCTACCTGTGCATGAAAATACCTGCACTCCATGGTATTATCACAGTCCGAGGCAACCAGAAAGAAGCAAGAAACATAGAAAAAGCAATCTACAGAGCCTAAAGAAACATCAATGCAGTCGAGTCGACAGACAAAGAACTAGAGCCTCTGGATATGCCCAGAGGAAAAACAGATATGGCAGGTCAAGAAGAGACAAAGGTGACCCCTCTAGAAAAGGAGTTACCAGACAAAAAAGTAACAATCAGCTCAGAATTGAGCAAAGCAGAGGAGGAAGAGCTCATGGAAACTCTAGTAAAAAACAAAGACATCTTCGCCTGGTCAGCCTCCGACCTCCAGGGAGTCAGCAGGGACATCATATAGCATGAACTGGATATCAATGAAAACATGAGGCTAAGAAAGCAGAAACAGAGAAAAATGTCAGAGGATAGAATCCTGGCAGCAAAGGCGGAGGTGCAAAGATTGCTAGATGCAAAAGTCATCAGGGAAGTCAAGTACTCAGAATGGCTTGCAAACATAGTACTGGTACCAAAGAAGAATGGCAAAATGAGAATGTGCATAGATTTCACAGATCTGAATAAAGCTTGCAAAAAAGACCATTTCCCATTGCCAAGAATAGATGCCTCCATCGACAAGGTAGCCAGATGCCAGAGGTTTTCTCTCCTCGACTGTTTCTCTGGGTATCACCAAATCTGGATGAAAAAAGAAGACGAAGACAAGACAAGTTTCACCACTCCATTCGGGACATATTGCTACACCAGAATGCTGGAGGGCCTCAAAAATGCCGGAGCAACCTTTGCCAGAATGACAAAGGAAGTTCTGGGCTCACAACTAGATAGAAACATCATAGCCTATGTCGACGACATAGTGGTCATGAGCAAGAACAAGGATGATCATGTCTCCGACTTACAGGAGACCTTTGCCAACCTTAGGACAGCTGGCCTCCGCCTCAACCCAGAAAAATGTATATTTGGAGTCACAAAAGGGAAGATGCTCGGATACATCATAAGCAGCAAAGGCATCAAAGCAAACCCAGACAAAACCAAAGCAATAATGACAATGGAAAGACCAAAAAACAAGAAAGAAGTGCAAAAGCTGACGGGAAGAATAGCAGCGCTCAACAGATTCATCTCAAAATCAGCAGAACGCAACCTACCCTTCTTCCAAGCCCTGAGGGGCAGAGACAACTTTGAGTGGAGGTCCAAGCAGTCGGAGGCATTTCATAACTTGAAAGAGTATCTGGCAAACTCACTGGTGGTCTCCGTCCCAGAATCGGACAGCCACCTATTGCTATATGTGGCGGCCTCCGACCATGCAGTCAGCACAGTCTTAGTTCACGAGCTGGAAAAAGAATCAGGCAAAACTCAAAAGCCAGTTTATTTTATCTCAGAAGCATTATCTGGAGCCAAGCTAAACTACACTTAGGTAGAAAAAGTTGTCTATGCAGTGCTGATGGCATCAAGAAAACTAAAGCATTATTTCCAAGCCAATGAAATCTCAGTTCCAACATCGCTGCCACTGCAAGACTTGCTCAGAAACAAAGAAGCCTACGACAGAATAGGAAAATGGGCTACAGAGCTATCACAGTTTGGTATCTCGTACATCCCTAGAACAGCAATCAAATCACAAGCACTAGCCGATTTTGTAGCAGATTGGACATCTCCGATAGAGCCCAAGGTACAACCAACCACTCAAAGCTGGATAGCATTCATGGATGGAGCCTGGGGCCAAGCCAGAGTAGGAGCCTCCATCGTCCTAACAGCACCCTCCAGCATCAGACTGAAATACGCAGCAAGGCTAGAGTTCAAATCAACAAACAACATAGCAGAATATGAAGGCCTAATCCTAGCACTCAGTAAAGCAAAGGCCCTAGGGGCAAAAACATTGATAGTCCAAATAGATTCTCAAGTGGTTACTGGCCAAGTAGAGAAAGAATACATAGCAAGAGAGCCAGAACTCATCAAATACTTATCCGTTGTCAGAAACATGAAGCGGAGATTCGAGGGCTTCACCCTGAAGCACATCCCAAGATCAGAAAATGTGGAGGCAGATGAACTAGCAAAAGCTGCGGCAAACAACCTGCCACTGCCACCAAACACTTTTTACCAGATCCTGAAGTCTCCGGCAACTACGGAGACATCTAAGGCACCTAAGCCCATACTACAACTGCAAAATGAAGATTGGAGAAAGGCGATAACAGAATTCTTGGAAGGCAAAACCATCGAAGAAGATGAAGCAAAAGTAGTAAGAATATAGGCCAGGGCAAGAAATTACACAATCATAGATGGTGTACTGTACAAGAAAGGAGTAGTCCAGCCACTCCTCAAATGCATATCGCAGAGCGAAGGCATAGAGTTACTTCAAGAAATACACTCAGGAATTTGCGGGTCGCACATTGGCTCTAGAGCATTATCAACAAAGGAAATCAGGCAAGGCTTTTACTGGCCAACACACATACAAGACGTAGAGCAGACAGTCAGAACATGCAAAGCATGCCAAACATTCTCTCCCGAGCAGTCAAAACCGTCGTCGGAGACCCAGCTTATACCTCCAACATGGCCGCTACAAAGATGGTGTATGGACCTGGTCGGCCCATTACCACCATCCCAAGGAGGAAACAGATTCACAGTAGTGGCAGTAGAATATTTTACAAGATGGATAGAAGCAAAGCCACTGGCGAAGATAACCTTAGAAACTGTCAGAAAATTCTTCTGGCAAAACATCATTTGCAGATTCGGTGTACCGAGGATTCTGACAGTAGACAATGGAAAGCAATTCGATTCAGAGAACTTCAAAGAATTCCGCAAAAGCATTGGGACAAAACTAGCCTTCGCCTTAGTATACCACCCAGAGTCCAATGGTGCTGTGGAAAGTGCAAACAGAATAGTGTTTTTAGCAATATAAAAAACATTGTTGGGCCTATGCAAAGGAAAATGGGTAGATGAATTATCCAGAGTGATTTGGTCACATAATACATCTATCTCAAGAACAACAGGATTCACACCATTCAAACTGCTTTATGGAGAAGAGGCCATGATGCCAGAAGAAATCAAGCACAAAAGCCTCCGCACAACGAGATAGCTAATGTTGCAAGATGAAGAATATGCAAAAGAAACAATAGAAGCCACAAGACTGGAAGCAGTTGAAAACATTGCAAAATATCAATCCCAAATCAAGAAGTGGAGAGACTCTCAGGTGGTAAGAAAAGACATAAAACACGGAGACCTCGTACTCAGAAGAAAACCCAACGCACAACTTGTTGGCAAACTACAACCGAAATGGGAAGGCCCATACACAGCAACGGCAGCAGGCCACCCAGGTTCTTTCCACTTGACCGACAGCGAAGGTGTCATGACAACCCACACCTAGAATATTGACAGCCTCCGCAGATACTACATCTAGGCAATGTACCAAAGGGCAACCTCTGCAAATAATAAGCGGAGGCCCCTCTGTTCATTTAACTTTCAGTTTTTTTTCTTCAACCCAAAAAATGTAAAAGAGCCTATACTCTTTTCCTCACAGGGGAACTCCAAGCGGAGGTGAGGTTTTTAACGAGGCAGGCTCAATGTAAAATCCTCTAAAAATATAAAGAGGTAATTCCCCAGAAGAACGCTCGAAAAGTATGAAACCGAAAGCGGCCAGCTCTGGCGCCGCAATATTCGGTAGGTAAAAATAATCACAGGTCCTTTCGAAGTGCCGGCCATAGGCCTTGGCAATTTGAAATGACCTATATGGCCAAATAGGCCTCCGAGCCTTGACGAAGACCTGACCATGTTCAGGCATCAAGGCAAAAAACAACCTTGGTAAAACAGGCCTCCGAACCTTGACGAAGACCTGACCATATTCAGGCATCAAGGCAAAAAACAACCTTGGCCAAACAGACATCCAAACCTTGACGAAGACCTGACCATATTCAGGCATCAAGGCAAAAAACAACCTTGGCAAAACAGGCCTCCGAACCTTGATGAAGACCTAACCATATTCAGGCATCAAGGGAAAAACAACTTTGGCCAAACAAGCCTCCGACCCTTGATGAAGACCTCACCAAATTCAGGCATCAAGGTTAAAAACAACAACGGCCAAACAGGCCTCCGACCTTAACAAAAAACCACCCCAAGCATCAGGGGCAACACTGATATGGCGCCAGAACCAGGAAGAAGGTCTTCGCCATCGAAAACAACAAAAGGAGGAAAAAGGTTGACCAAATCCTGTCATTCAGCAACTAGGCCTATTTACTCCAAAAGATCTCTAAAAGGACGAGCAATTCAAACAAGATACAGGCCATTAAAGCCAAGATACGATCCAACAAACAACGTATCAAAAATTAAACACCAAAAAGCCACTACCCCACTTTAAAATAGGCCCCCCAACCTAAAAACCCCAGTCAGCATAGAGCACAAGGGGGGAAGAAGGCAGAGCACAAACACAAGCCACTTCAATGGCCATGGAGGCAGGGGTCTCTTTAGATATCTAAGTTAGCTGAAGATATTGTGCGAAAACTCGTAAAATCGGAGGCACTAGTAGATGGGCGGAGATAGTGGGAAAAGAGAAAGGACCTATGGCACGGTGATGAATAGCGCAGGTCTACGGAAGAAGGGGGATATCGTATGAAATCTCAAAACATCACCTCGACGCCAGAGACCTAACCTGCCATCCCCACAATCAAAACATGTCCCACGGGTGTGCAGCGTCGGAGGCCTATACCACCAGACAGCCAAAACACCCAGCTAAACAAATACCAAAAGTCTCCACCTCATGCACAAGCCGCACCAAACCTCCTATCGGATCCCACACCGACTCAGCAACCCTCGCCAGGTGAACTTCAAGTATGCCTCCACCGGCCAAAAAAATGCCAGCACTCCTACCCCGGCCATCAAGCAAGCACAAAGAAGGAGAGAACATGGGGCGGAGGTCCTGGCCACCACCTCTGTATCACGCACGTTCGCCCAAGCAAAGGCCCACGGTGTGCAAGCTCGGGACTAGATGAGATATGTAAACTAGCACAATAGACATAAGCCCCCCCCCCACAAATAGTCAAGAAAGTGAACTTGTTTTGTATTCCATAAAACGTCAAGTAGCATTCTTACAGGACACAAACTTACAATAAAATCCAAACTATTGTGGCGGAGGTCCGCGCCAAGCAAGCGCGCGAGTAAACCCAGCGCGCTCGTCGTCTATGTCAAACTTAACTGACTCAAACATGTCACGCGCAACGCTGCGGGAAAGGCCAAACACCAATATTCCCAAAGCTCTCCGCTCACATAAATACCATCGTTGTAGAGAGTCAAAGGCGCGACATCTTGCGCAGGCTCCCGATTCAGAACCTACGCAAGGTTAAAATTTTCCACAAAATCATTCAGAATAAAAGAAACTTTATTTACAAGAGCCCAACTGGACTACAATATACAAGTCAAAACAACTAAGTCCTACAAAGAGCCTAGACCTCCGGCGCCTCAGCCACAGTAGAAGTCCTTGGAATGGAGCCCGCATCAACTATGGGCGGGGACGGCGCCTGCGGCCTCTGACCATCACCACCGCCGATCGTAGCGCCCACCGGAGCGCCAGTGGTGGTGGAGGCACTGCCCGCGGTCATTGAGCGCAAAACTGGCGGTGGCCTACCCACAAGACTCTTCTGTGCATCCTATAGCACAGGCTAAAATATCAGTGGCACAGGTAATGAAAGCCTTTGTAGCTTCGCAAAAAAGCAAGGAGAGAAAAATAGCGGCTACAAAGACTAGAAATACCTTTGCCCTCTTTTCCTCCACCAGTTTCCGGGCAGCAGGTCTCCCAAATGGAGCCCAAATGTACCCAATGAAATTTCTCATGGTTTTTCGCAAACCAAGAGAAGTCTCACCAAGCTCCTCTAGACCCAGCAGCGCTCCCTCCGGAATACTTTCGGTATGCGTACACCCGCCGCGCACCAAAAGCTTGGCATAATTCGCTACTCCCGCTAGCGCCCCGTAGTCCGTGCAACCATTGATCAGACCGGGGAGCTTTGTAAGGTGACGCTTTAGCCAGGAGGCGAGGGCGTAGACACTGTCTTCCTCTAGAGGAGCGGAGGTTTCGCCTCCAAACTCGGCGACGATGGCCCGGTAATGGCCAATGGTTGAAGCAAGGACCCCCTTGATCGAGTCCAAATGCCTCGTTGTCAAAGACAGCTGCTCCCCCACCATAGCTGCGGATTCCTTCTCAGAGGCCAGCTCTCACCGGAGACCCTCGGCCAACTCATTCGCCCTATGGGCCTGCTCGGCGGACAAAGCTTCTACATCCTAGGCCTTAGCGAGATCGGCCCTCAAAGCCTCCTTTTCTTGTTCCTTCTCCGCCAGAGAAAGGCGGAGAGCTGCAAGGGAGTTGGCCAAACCCCCTTTTTCACCTTCCAGGCGCTCGTTCTCTGCCTTGAGTGCTTCAATCACAGTATCTCGGTCAGAGACCTCACAAGTGCAGCGCTCTTCCATAACAATGGCCGTGTGATACCCCTATGATCAGAAAGAAGAAGACCAAGGCGATTAGCAATAGAAACAAAAACAAGTCTAAAGGCGAACATACACCAAAAAAGGCAAACCGCCGAAGATGCACCAAGCTCTGGTGTTCTAGATGAACACAGAGAAGTTGGAAGAAATCCATGTCTCTCAGACACTGTTTGAAGCGATCTGTTCAAAGAAGAACAAACAAACACAAAACCATAAGGTGAGAAAAGCAAATCTCAAAATACATACACCAACTGTCAGAGACCACCTCCGACGTCTCCAAGAACCCCAAGATAGCACTCTTCCCAACCTGAGATAGAAGTGTCGGAGGAGCCTGCATAGCAAAAACAACAACAACGACGACAACTCAGGTCAGAGGGCCGATCAGAAATAGACAATAACAACAGGCCAAAAGACGAGTAAGATAAAAACACTCTATACTCACTCAGACCCGACGCCATCGGCCCTGGCTGCCCTAGACCAAACCTGATGCTGGCAGTGGCCGCTCGCTCCTCTGGGGTGAGGAGTCCAGCCATGACATCACCTACAAAGCAACAAGTAGACGGTATTAGCACTTGGTAGAATACATAAACAAATAAATCGGGCGAAGACAGTAAACACAAAAATGTGCGCCAAACAAACTTACTCATAAAAAGCCCAGGCTAGGCCGCCTGCCAAGCCCCCTAGGCAGAAGTCTCCGACATATCACGCGACGAAGGCCCAAAGGGCCGGCTCTCCTCAGCCAGTGGCCTGGTGGGCGAAGGGCTCGAAGAAGACTGAGCCGCCGGGGCCTACTCAGCAAGCATGGCCTCCGATTGCCCGACGTCGGCCGCTGGCATGGGGGAAGGTGCAACAACGGTGGGAGATGAAGGAGCGTGCTGCAAGACAACCTCCGCGCCCTCTTCAGAACTTGAATACAGCCCACCAAAAATGTCGGGCATAGGATCGGCGGCGCAAGCCTTCGGCTATTCGGTGACACTCGTAGCACCGTGCAAGGAGCACGCCGGAGCAGCACTGGCCCCCGGACGCTCCGCACCGCTCACATGGCCGCGCACAGGGTGCACTGGAGCTCTAGGAGAGCCGCGATCCCCGCCGCTCGCGACCCGCACGTCCACTGATGGGACAGAGGAGCTCTGAACGTCTTCACTGCCGACGGAGGCAACGTCGGAGGAGCTCTGAACGTCTTCACTGCTGGCGGAGGCAACATCAGCACTACCGACCAAAGATGCGGCCGCCACGATCACCAGAGCACCGGTCTTCTTCTTCTTTTTCGCAGGCGCCTAAGCAACAGCGACGCCCTTCCTCTTCTTGGACTCGGCCTCTGCCATAACATTCTTTGCGAAGGCCTTCTTCTTCTTGTCAATCGAAGCCAGGACCTCGGCGGGAACCTCGCGCTCCCGGTAGATGATCCCGAGCTCCTCAAAAACTCGATTGAGCCACAGCATGGTGCCTGCCATGGCTCTCTAAGATGTGTACACACGCTTGGAAATTTTGCCAACCAACCCAATGGTGGCCTCCTCAATGTCGGCAACGAAGCTATCCTCCGTCACCCCTCCCCTAAAGACCGGCCAAAGCAGGGGAAAGGAATCCCGACCTCTGGCCCAAAAACGGGAACCTTCACCTTTTCCATCTGAAAGGCTGGGTTGTCTCTGCCCAAGGGCCAATAGTTGGAGGCCATAATCTCCTCCACCAGGTCATGGCCCCCGGAGTAGCAGCACACTGCCGGAAAAGCCCGGTCGCAAGCCTTCCTCACCGGAGACATCTCCTCCAGCGGATCCACGCGCGTATGCGGCGCCATCTCCTCCATTCTTGAAGTCAATGGATACTCCACGACCTCCACACCATCCTTGGTAGTGCCACGGACCCCATAGGTCTTCACGTAGAACCACTGCTCAAGCCAGCCACGGTCCCACTTGCCCTTCTGGCAAAAAGAAATCTCCAGGTGGTCTACGCCTTGGTTCCTCTTTGACATAAAGGTACAACTACCATACTAGTAGGTCACCTCCACCTCCTTGCCCTCCCGCACCTCCTTCTTCTTCTTCGACTACTTCTGTAGCTCATAGTATGCGTAGAGGGTGTCCACATCTAGCTCAGCCCCATAAGAAACACATGCCCAGCAAAATTTGCTGAGCGTAAGGAAGGCCGTAGGGGTCAGATGGTGAACCTAGACGTTGAACGTCTCCAACACCCAGCGGAGGAAGGGGATGTAAGGAAGGTGGAGGCCGCATGTGAAAAAGTCCTGAAACACCACCGCATATCCCTCCTTCGGCTCTGGAATGGTCTGGTCGGGCGGAGGGATCTTTACCCTCGAAGAAGGAAAATACGATTCCTTCAATATCTCCATGAACACCTCTTTAGTAATGGAGGAGGGGCCGAAATCCCATGACTTTATCGCCATGTCTCTGGAATCCACAGCGGCCAGGTCCCCAACAGACACAGAGACACTCCCCAAATCCTCCTCCACCAGCTTCTCAAATTCCAGCGCAGAGGCGGAGGCAATCATGCACTCCTCAAAACGTGCACTCCAGCCGCCTGCCCTAACACCAAGAAGGTGGCGATAGGGTCCGAAGAAGGCGGGCCGGAGAGTATGGGCGAAGGGCGAAAAGAAAGCCACCACGGCAGCAACTTGGGAGGAAGGCGCAAGAGGAAACAAGGAACGCGCGAAGGCAGTTCAAGCGAAAGCAAAGAAAGCAGAGAGCGATTTCAGGCGTTGCAACGAAAACGAATGACTCATGCGGGGGGACCCCACCACCAACACTGCCCTTATATAGGCCATGGGCGAGCAGTTCAGCTCTCGCCGTACAACGGTCACCCCTAGATAGTGTGTCTGGCGCCCAATGGTAACCCCTGGATAAGTTGCAAGGTGCACAACGGCTAGATTTGTAGCCCGACGGCAACCTTAACAAGACCAGCGGCCGCGCCAGAGCGGGCCTAGGGGGAACCAGCGGGGATCGGTCAGAGACATGACCACGCGTAGTCTCCACCACCGCGGACGTCCTTGCTTAAGGCATTTTGAGCTCATGACACACTCAGGCGGACCGTGGTCTCAAAAGGGGGGAACTGTTGTAACATGGCCTCCGAGAGTAGCGGAGACCTACGCGGTCGGCAGTTCGCAAAGACGTCTCCGACCGATCACCTAAGCGAAGGCCTAGCCACCACGCCTCTAGACCCTAACCCTGGAAAGATGATAGTTTCTCAGACTATGCTCGCAGGATGCTACAAGCGACCTCGATGGAGCCTCCACCCGTTAGGCACGCAGGCACCTCCGGACGAAGAGGGCAGAGGCCGCCCCACTGATAGGCTAATCAAATGCCAACGTCTAATGTGTGTGTGCAGGTAAGCAGAGGAAGGTGCTCATGGACGGTGCTGGCACTCCGGTTTGGCCTTCGCTCATATGGGCGGAGGCCCGAGCAGGAGCACGACTGAATGGGGCATCGGAGGTCAGTGGCCTTTGGTGCCCTTGAGGCGGAGACCGACGGTGGAGGGCCAAAGGCCCATCAACGAATCCTGAGGCCTGCTGGGCCGGTTGGTCACGCAGGCCCAGTATCTGATAGCGGCGTGGCAAGATTACCCCCGAGACGAAGAGCAAGTAGAGGAATATTCCCAGAATGTACTGTAGCAGTTGAGGGGCACTGTTGTAAGCACCGCAAAGGCGGTAGTTGAGCCCTATAAATAGGGAACACTTGTAATAGTATGGGGAGGTTGGTGAATGTATTAATGAAACCACAGCATTACGCATCACTCCCTTACACGCCCGCTTGCCGTGCCAGCCCTTCCAACGCTTCTGCTCGATTACTACACTCATCAGGTGGAGGCCCCTACCACTTCCTCATCGTTTGAGACTGCAAGTCTCAACACTAATCTTGCAACCGGACATGATGGCCGATGGTCTATAGGATGCCCCTTCCTATCCAAGCTTGGGGGATCAAATTCAATGTCCTAAAAAAGGATCAGTTAGAACGGTTGGCGACAGAATTCTTTGAACAATGTTCCTAAAAGAAATGGCGAGTTACCTCTCTGCCATAGGCAAATTCCCCATCCAGAGCCATGCACATAGGATGAACCAACCCGTAGAAGAGGTGAGAGTGCCATTCTTGCCACCAGGAGTCAAAGAGATTGGAAGAAAAGATGACTTTGGCCCAGTCATGCAAGAAAAGGGAAGGGAGATCTGATCCCAGTTGGAAAACTCTAGAGGCTTCCAATATTTCACTTATATCTTCTCTTGGCCTCAGTATATCCTTGAAGAAAAGTTGGGGGGGCAATTGGCTGAGACCAAACTGATGAGCTACAAACGAAGGGTTGTAAAACTCATAAGTTGGGAGATGGCCTAGAATGAAGGAACATGTAACCATTTTGCCACGATCGTGGTGAAATTCAGCTAGAAAAACATAGGGCTTGATAAAAGAATTGAAGATCGCAGCTGTTGTCTTGTCCAAATAGCTAGATTCAAATCAAAATTTGAACGGGAAAGACAGTTCACTATTTTCATCTTCATCATAAGGTAGCCAAGTCAAGACGTCTGTATCAAACCCTTTGTAAAACATTTTGAAGAGATGGCCAACATCAACATTAATTATTATGGCCGATGTAGCTTCACCATAGCTTGTGCACTGGTGGGTTCTTCCTCCTTCGCCCTTAGATTCCTCATCAAAATTAGAGGAAGGAAAGCTCAGGTCTCTGAGATCAGGCCTTACCAGCTTGTGTATATGCAAATTGAGCCATAGTTGTATCAGCCACCAAGGGCCGCTGATAGTATGCACTAGTTCATTCTTCATCAGTTGGGCAGCCACCTAGTACATCAGATGATAAGCAGCTCTTAGCAGATACTTTCTAAGAGGGATATCCTTGCCTAATGCTAGGTGCTCCGCCATGAGTTTATGATTGTAGGTTGGACCACAAGATGACCCATAGAAAATGAATCTTTCTAGCCACATGTTCAGGAAGGCCACATATTCCCTTTCGCTGACAACTGAATCATCTCCAACGTGGTTCAGAATGTAGCTGGCCCATCCTGTACAGTCTGCTATTTTGGCTAATCTCTTAGAACCAGCACTCAAATACTCATAAGGCTGCATTGATCCGGTGATTCTAAGGCCGGTCAACATGTAAACGTCGGTCAGGGTGATAGTCATTGGACCATGACAAAAAATAAAAGCATTTAGAGCATTGGACCAGAAATAAGAAGCAGAGATTAGGAGTGAATCATTCCTCTCCATTTCGGACAGCGAGAGCGTCAAGCATTGATTCAAATCATAAAGCTCCCAATCTCCACCCTTTTTCTCGGAGATCCTACGAAACCAATTTCTTCATCCCTTAGGCGTTTTAGGCCAGTTTCTAAAGGGAGTTTTATTCTAGGAAGATGAATCCACTGCAGACTATTTGAAGGGGATCTGGTTGGTTTCTTGACGGATAAAATTAGATGGATCAGGATCACCCATAGGCCCGAGGATATAGACATTAGGAACAACAGCTGATGGAATCAAGATTTTGTTCCTCATTTCCTAGAAATCAGGTGAAATAAATTCAAGAAGAAAAATATGGGGTAGCGGCCAATACTCGGAGAATAAAAACTTGGGAGCATACCTCAGGAACATGGTCGTTGGTCGCCATTACAGCCAGAACAGGTTCGGATCTAATGAAGATAGCTTGGATGACAGCTCGATAGAATAGAGGATTTGCTAGGGTTTGGGGCCTTGGCGATGATGGCGTCAGCTATTGGAGTTGGCTCAAGAAAGGAGGAGAAAGCGAAAGGGCCGAGTGAATTGGAAGAAATACTATTGGGATGTTATATGAGACTCGGACCGGGAAGTTAGAAGTTATGCGTATATCTCATAATAGAACGGTTGCGGCATGGTAAACCAATAAAGTAGAATTTTGGAATAAAATTATTTTATCCCAAAATTGGGGGCATGTGTTTGCACCAAAATTTAGGAGAAGAACGCGGGAACTCGCTGGCTTCCAAAGTTGTGCCAAACAAGGAATCGATTGCATGAAGATTGATATCAGTTGATTCGGATATGGCTCTAGAATTGGATCTCTTGTATGACGTCATCGGATAGCGATGAGGAGCTACGGTTGGTGCCAGGAAACTACATACCTCCAATGCTCAAACTAGATTAAGGTCAAGTTATCGGCTCTATCTAAGGGTGGCGTTCCTTCGGATAGATTCATTAAGTTACCAATATTGCTTATTACTATTATTATTTATTTAATTATAGCAATATCACTTCGCCCAACTGGGATTGATCTAGATTGGCCTTATATCTTTTTAATCCATCGTTTGTTAATCTAAACTGATCTAATATGCACTTTAAACGATAAGTTATATTTTATCGGTTGTTTTACATCAATCTTGATCGTGCATAGCATGCGGTTAAGGCATGTTTGATCTTGAGTAGATCTATTGGCAAGCAAAAACTGTTCCATGGCCCGTTATCACGGCCTGTGTCATTCTGCCTCACACCCCACTGTTAGCACCGTGGAGTGAGGATCGTTATTTGGTAGATCTATTCCTGAGAGGGCATGGCCTTAACTGTGCGCTATGCCTGAATCGGCTATTTTAGCCGATATCGAGCTACCGGCGGGCGATGGGCAGGGAAGCTGTGGCGCCGCAGATCGCCGGGGCCCGAGGCCTAGCCGGGGTGGTGTGGCATGGGCTACAGCGGCATAGGGTGTCCGCCATTATTTAGTCTTTCAAGAAACTTCTGGCCAGTTTTATTTAAAAGAATTTTAGAGGTCATACAATGTATATTTCTCGTCATATGTTTTATTGTATTGTAATTAGTGGAGTTACAATATAATCATTGAAAAGAAAGAATTGGAATGAAAAAAGGTGGCTACAAAGTTTTAGAGGTTACTGGTTTTGTCAGCTCATATTTTGGTTGTTTTGATTTGTATGTCTAAATGTCATCGTAGCGTTAGCACGGACATACTACTAGTCTCTAGGGAGCACTAGTTTTTCGCGTTATTATTAGAAGCTGGCGTATGGGATTGGAATGTATGAATGTTTTTATTTTCAAAATCGCTAATGCAAATAAAATATTGGACGCTCTGTTGACCCACCTCAGTGATTAAAAAATTCTACGCCCTCATGCTTACCACGCCGCGCAGTCGGCTTCCTTTCCCATCATGTTTCATGCACTTGCCTCACTCACGCTCGGTGGAGCACAACCACACACCAACCTACAACCTCATACTTCACCGCCCAAACATGGCAGAGAAGAGAAGACGGGAGATATGGCTACAACATTAAAACATAGTTGTTGCAACATTTTGAATCAACCTATGAAACAACTAGAGAAAACCTATTGTAACATTAAAACATAGTTGTTGCAACATCTTGAATCATCTTATGAAACTAGAGAAAACCAGCAGTAACACGATAGAGAATGTTTAATTAAAACTAGGCCTTTGCACCATCCAAAAACAAGCAACTGCAACATAGGAAAACACATGTCTACAAAAAAATTGCTGAAGCATCCAAAAATGCATCTAAAATAGAAATATATCAAAATCCGCTTATTATGCGGTGCAACATCTGGAATGAGTCAATGCAACATCTCCCAAAGGTCATTGAAACATCACAATCATATGTTGCAACATCATGAGAATGAAGGATCCACGGAAATAGATCCGGTGAGGAGCTCTAGCCCTGGTCACACGCCCATCGCCCTCCGCTTATGAGCGCACCACTGCTCTACCTCTAGCTCCTTGCCCACAAATGTGTGATAGCCTTATGCTCCTCCAATGCAACATAGCTTACGAGATCCATCCAATAGGGGGAGGGAGGGAAGGGTGTAGGGTCGAGACGGCGGACTACAGGGGGTGAATGCTCCATTCTAAAATTAATCGTGTCGGCTAACTATAACAAATGCAGAAATAAAGCTATCGGTCTAGCCAAGACTACACCCCTCTATCTATGTTCTCTAGCACCTTACAAAGATCCTAATTATGCAACTAAGGTGCCGAGCTAGCTATAGCTCACCTAATCAGTTCTAGTGGCAAGGTCACACAAACCTATGCAACTAGTACTTTGCCAACTAGGGGAGCTCCTACATAATCTAGTAAGCAAAAGCACAAAGCCACCTAACCTTACTAGCAATGCTCAATAACAAGGCTACACAAGCCAAATTATAGAGCGCAAATTACTTAGCTATACAAACTAAGCAAAGTGACTAACAAGGTTACTAAAACCAAATTAGCCACGCAAGGGAGCTATGTCTATGCTACACAAGCAAGAAGGTAACTAGCAAGCTACATGAGCCAACTAATTACAAGAGCAACTACACAAGCACAATGTATATGAAAGTAATACAAGCTTGTGTTTCACGGAATGCAAACCATTGAGAAGATGATGAAGACAATGTTGACACGGTGATTTTCTCTCGAGGTTCACTTGGTTGCCACAAAGCTATGTCCCCATTGTGTCGACCGCTCACTTGGTGGTTCGACAGCTAATTGGCATCACCCGCAAAGCCCGCACGTCAGGCACCGCAAGAACCTACCCCAAAAGTGAGGGTAGCTCAATGACACGCTCAACTAGAGTTGCTCTTCGTGATCCCCATGGGGTGAGCACAATCCCCCTCACAAATCCTCCTCCAGAGCACCACACAATCTTCTCGCGTGCTTCAATGGAGTCACATGCCACCAAGCCATCTAGGAGGTGCCAACCTCCAAGAGTAACAAGCACCACCGGCTTGCAACACGATCACCTAGTGCCACTTGATGCAACCTCACGATGCAATCGCACTAGACTCGCTCACTCACTCAATCAGATGAACACTATCAAGCAAGAGTGAGTTAGAGGGCTCCCAAGCACCACCACATAAGCCACCAAGGCTCTAGTGTGCTCAGCTAATGGCCAAAGGCCGACCAAGGGGCTATTTATAAGCCCCCACATGAAAAGAGCTATTGTACCCCTTCATTGGGCACAACTCGGGGTGACCGGATGCATCGGTCAAGATGACCGGACGCACCTGACTAGCGTCCAGTCACACTACACCATCCATGTGTCGCTCTGCTTTCAACAAGAGCCGCCATATCTCAATGGTAACTTCACGCGCCAACGGTCAAGATGATCAGACGCACCAAGCCCACGACCTAACACGCCTCTGCTCGAGGACCTGACGCGCCACTGCCTGAGTCCGATCATTTCCAGAGAGCTCCCCGAGCCTCTGTTTTGCGACCGGATGCATCAGGTGAGTCACAATCGGATGCAACACCTAAGTCTAGTCCTTCACCACCTGCCACATGTCAGAGCTATGCCCGTGCCATTACATCAGCGTACGTCAGAGATGACCGGATGCGCTACGTGTCAGGTCACTCTTTGCGCCAGCATTCAGTCACAAGAACGAGACCACGCGCTCTCTGCTGCAACATGACCGGACGCACAGGTCCTACCAAGGCCAGTGTCCGGTCACTCACAGTGACCTCCTTTCGCCTCCTTTTCTTCGCCAAGTTGATCTATTTCAACTCCAACTTCTTTCTCCTTTGCAAATGTGCCAACACCACCAAGTGTATGTGTGTTAGCATTTTCACAATCATTTTCAAGAAGTTAATCACTCAACTTGCCACACCACTCGATCCTAACACTATGCAAAGTTAGATCGCTCAAGTGGCACTAGATGACCAATATGCAAACAAGTTTGCCCCTCTTGATAGTACGGCCATCTATCCTAAACCCGATCATAAACTTCTCTACACACCTATGACTAGTGAAATGAAATGCCCTAGGATGTACCTTAGCCTTGCGCATTCCATTCCAACTCCTTCGATGTTGATGCAACACTTGCACCCACATGATCGACAATGATATGATCCACTCCATATCATCATGTGATCATATTGGTTCATCGATCTTGACTTCACTTGCTCTTCACCATTACTTTGGTCCATCGACGCCAAGTCATCACTCAACTTGCCCTTCACACTTACAACCGGTCCGTCGAGCCAAGTCATGCCTTGATCTTTTCCACCTTGATCTCATGACTCAATGTCATGTCTCATGTGCAATGAGCTCCTTCATCATCACATGTGTAAGCTTTGCAACAACTCCGAGCCATCTTCACCATCATGGCATAAGTTGCTCACACACATGTACTTGTAGACTAATCACATGTGTATCTCACTCAACCGCATATTAGTCCACCTAAGGTTGTCACCCAATTACCAAAACCAAACACAGACCTTTCAATCTCCCCCTTTTTGGTAATTGATGACAACTCTACAAGGATATATAAATTAAGCTCTTTTGGATTCATGTTGCTTGTCCAAGCAATTTTACCATG
This sequence comes from Miscanthus floridulus, assembly GCF_019320115.1. Classification (NCBI taxonomy): domain Eukaryota; kingdom Viridiplantae; phylum Streptophyta; class Magnoliopsida; order Poales; family Poaceae; genus Miscanthus; species Miscanthus floridulus. Next base: position 17,473,713 of record NC_089589.1, on the reverse strand, counting down.
TGTAAATGATTTTGGACAAGTACCACAAACCCAAATTGGTAGTATTAGCTCCCCCTACATATGTGCTAGAGTGTTTGGTTTGAAGCTCGCACATATGCATAGATTGGAATTGTGGGAGAGTAATTACTACCAAATGATGCTAAGGTGTATAGAATAAACCTTTGAAGCATGATACCAATCGGAGTTGCACTTTTTAACACCATCCTTAGCACCATAAGTAGCTAGACAACAAAAATACTAGAAACCCCGTGGGATCAACACTATAAGCAAGGTTCCAGTACCGTGTGTAGAAATACAAGTCTAGCTACCATCCTATGCATGCTAATTATCAAATCATCAACCAAATTCTACATCTAGCATACACCACATAAGCATGCATATCAAATTTAAAACCTTATGCAATGCAAGCAAGCACATGAGTATGCACATATCAAATGCAACCAAACAAAGTTCATGAGCTTGCTCCCCCTACTTGTGTGCTTCTCTTGTCCATGAATTTTGATCCTTCTCCATTCCTCAATGTTGCTCCCTCTTTGTCCATATCCATGTCCAAATCCAACTTCTCCCTAATGCCTCTTGCATATTTCATATCTTTGTACCAACCTCTCCCCCTTTGTCATCAATTTCCATAAAAGGTGTGCATCACTTGATACAAAAGGTTGCATTGGGGTAGATGGTTGACACTTGAATCTTGCATTTTTTATGGACATCACTTGATTATTGGAATGACACCACTTGTATAGCTTCTTGAGATACCACACATAGGATCTTTGACCTTGATACCAATTGGTGGGACACCTCCCCCTAAGTCATTTCATGGGTCATCCATTTGATAAACTTGAGCTCTTGTAGTGAGGGATGCATTCTTCATTTGATGATCACTTACAGTTGAGGATCACTTGTGGAACTACCTTCTTGTATGGTTGATACCATGTGTAGAGATGTGATACCACGTATATGATTGATTTGTCAATAAAAACTATTTCTTGAACATTTGCTATTATCATGAGTACCACTTGTAGGATATCACTTGTAAGTTGATCTAGACACCACTTGTGAATTCTTGATGAAATACTTGAGTCTAGATGCCACTTGAAACAATTAAAACTAGATATCCATTTGCATTGTTGTCTTGTGCTTGTACTCTTGTTACTTATCATGAGCTTCTAAGTTGACTTGAACTAAATTGATTTGCCTAAGCTTGCAAGTTCGGTTTGAACCAATGACAAGCTTCTTCACACCTCTTACAAGGGTTATCTTGTCAATGTTGCACTTGTCACTTATTAGCAATCCAAATTAAATCAAGTACTTGGGTTCACTAGCTCATGAACAAATTCATATACTAACCACTAGATCAATTAATCATTCAAGCATAGTGGTGGGCTATGAATTTAAAACTTTCATTTGTTATGCATGATCCTATGAAGTATGAACTATATGCACTAACCGCATACTAGTAAGGGATGAAATGATCATGCATATTACAATGATACCTTTGCTATCTTGAAGTAAGAGGATAGTCATATAGATTCCAATTCATTACTCCAATAGCAATGTGAAGTCCAATTCAATTGCTTGGTGAAGACCAATCATCAATATGAAATCCATTCTTCACCCATATGAAATTAGAACCACTAATATGATCAAGTGAACTATCATGATGTGGTTGACTTGCTTTATTCTTTGATCAACGCTTGCATGAGAGAACTATTTGGAATACCACTTGAATTTTCATGACTAGCTCTCTTTTGGGTGTTGCTTGCTTTTCTTGATCAACCATTTTGATTGCTTCAACTAAGCATCTCAAATGCTTCTCGGATCACCACTTTCATGTTAGCCTTTCAAGTACCACACTTGGTTTACCTACAAAAGGTGGCAAGCCCCTACACTAGGGAGAAGTAACCTCTCTCCAAGAACCATTCTTGACACTCACTTGAAATGAATTTGTTGATTGATCCAAGTGGACTTAACTCAATGAGTATTCATAAATCCTTCTTTAAGTCATTTTCTTTCTACTTATTTAAGTCCTTTCCTTTCTACTAAATAATCTCCAATGATCATTAGAACTTAAACTTCATCTTTATCTTGAGCTTGGTCTTGATCTTCAATTTTAGTACCAAATATGCGCCAAGTATACTCCACAATCAAATGACCTTGTACTATTTGCTTGTCATACTTCTAGATCAATCCAAAACCAAACTTAGGTACATCAAACACTTGTAAATATGTTTCCAACTTGATGATCTTTCAATCAAAGTGACTCTTGATCAATCCAATAATTGTTACTTTTTTGGTAGATTCTATACCCTTCAAAGAAAAATGCATATCTCCCAATGTACAGACCCAAATGCCATGAAATTTGGTGGATATGTGCTTCACTGTGTCATCTAGATGATGTAAAAATTTGAGCTTCATTTGATTTCATATGTACTGCCAGAAATCAAATCTTCCACCACTGCTATATGCTAAAAACTGCTGCACTATAGCTGATAAGATCTACTCCAAAACCGAAGCATCTCTTACCCAATTCTCATGAAATTTCTACAGCATCTCCTACCATAAGTCTAGAGCATGTACACCAATTTTCATGCCAATCTAATAAGTTTTAATCACTCAAACATGGCTAAGATCACAGCTCACTTCGGGTTTTGCAATTTAGGAAAGATTTCAATCACTTGAGCTATACTTCATCAAATGTGAATCAAACTTGAGATCAACTTTTTTGAACGCTTTCATAAGACATATATCCATTCAATCCTCTTACTAAAAGTCATCTCATGAATTTATCCAACACAAATCAATCCAAACTTGATTACTATGCAATTTATCCATTCAAACATCTCATAGCAAGCAACATATGCATATATATCCAATTCAATCAACTCATATGCACCCAAATAAATGATCAACAAGAGATATACCTTGGTTCGCTCATGATCATCCATAACAAGCTTCAACTCAATTATCTACAAGCCATCTAATATTCCATTAAATCACCACAACTTGAATATAACACTTGTATGTTGATAGCACTTGGAGTTCACTAATTCTGGGCTTGGCATTGGGATAGGATTGCATTAATCTTCAATACTTGACTCAACATATGATGAACAATGTGAAATCAATTGAGTCAAACCTCCAATGCCATGGTACCTACACACATTCATCCACTTTTTGATGGTACCCAAACTAGTTTGGGTCCTCTCATGTTAGGTGCAACATACTTAGGCAATGCCTTAGTATGAGTAGTGGGATGTTTTGCAATTGCAACCAATGAGATACCATTGCCATCCTTCCTAAGCATAGTATTTGCGTCAATTGAAATGGGCTTAGGAGAGTTACCTAAGGGACATGAATGAGCCATGTGTCCCCTTTCTCGGCATAAGTAGCACTTTCTCTTTGATTGAGCCTTCTCTTCATTTCTCATGTGGTGCTTCCCATAGCCTTGCCTCTCATGAATTGCTTGAGCCTTTCTTCTCAAGCTTGGTGGGACACTTTGAGGCAAAGTGTCCCATATCTTCACACTTGAAGCACTTGATGTGAGCATATACCTTCTTCTCTTCTTCATTCTTGCTCATCATCTTGGCATCTTGAATTTATATTGGATGTCTTGCCTTTCCACCCCTTCTTGTTTTCTTCTTCATCATCATCAAGTCACCACCATCTTCGTGGTTGATCTTGATTTGCTCTTGGGGTGTCTTCTCTTGCTCATCTTGTGGCTTTGGTTGATGCTCTTCTTGTTGCTTCACCAATTGCTTGGATGGGCACATTGAGGTAAGGTGACCCCAAGTGCAGCACTTGAAGCACTTCACATGCTTGAGCCTCTCTTCTTCCTTCATCTTCTTGAGCTTCTCAATATTTGGGCATCCATTTGCAAGGTGTCCCACTTTATGGCACCGATAGCACATGGAGTGAGACAACTTCAACTGTAGTTGCTTCTTCATCTTCTTCGCCCTTTTTCTTTCACCCTTTGTCATCTTCCTTTTGAAGCTAAGGCCACTCTTGTCACCAAAGTTTCTTTAAGTCTTCAACATGTGTTCAAAGATGACTTTTGAGTTGTAGCACCTCTCTAACTTGTTGCTCAAATTCTTCACTTCATTCTTGAGCTCATTGTTCTCCTTCAAAAGGTTAGTCTCACAAGACAAAGAAGTAGAACAAGCATCTATATGTGAAGAGCATGGCATTTCTAATAAATCATCACAAGAGGTGGATATATGCTTCTTCCCTACATCACAAGAGTTAGTCACATGTTGCAATTGATCACTTGACTAATGTGATGAGCTCTCATTCTTTTTAAGTTTCTTTGAAAAAGCTTTAATGAGAGAAGCATGTTGTTCTAATAATTCTTCATGAGATGTAAGTAGTGTCTCATGAGTCAATTTTAGCTCACCATATGAAGATTTAAGAACATCAAGTAAGTGCTTATGTTCTTCACATGAGTTCTTTAGAAATGAGTTTTCATTTTCCAATTTCATTGCTTTAGCTTTCTCATTTTCTAAAGACATGGTCATGCTAGCAAGTCCACTAACAAGCTCATCATATGAATCAACATGATCAACCACATTAGCATTTTGTACCTTTGTGTCACCTTATGACATGAAGCAATATGGTGATGGAGAGCTTGTAGAAGCAATGTCATCCGGGCATGACCCATCATCATTACCATCAAGTGTGCATGGAGTAGCATCATCATTTGCATCACTTGAGGAATCATCATCATCAATCTTGTCAAGTGAACTTGTAGTGGATCGATTATTATCATCACTTGACCATGAAGTGGAGCAATCTTCCACAATCACCAAATTATGGTCATGCTCAACACACTCATGCACAACCTCATCCTTGGGCTTATCCTCCTTCTTGAACTTGCCATCGTCCTATGTGGAGGAGTCACCGAAGGTGTGCTTGATTGATTCCCACAATTCATGAGCGGTTCCTTTGTGGTTCACCTTGTAAAATAACTCAAAGCTCAAAGCATCCATTAGATACAAATAAGCATCGACATCAAGTTCAAAGAGAACCTTTTGAGCTTTGGTTAGATTTTTATGGTCCAAGACATGGGTGAGACCACTTGTGACAACCCACCAAAACATAGGTCCCTTTGCACGAAAATGATCAAGCATGTGATTTTTCCAATATGCAAAGTTTGTGCCATAAAAAATGTGTGTCTCACAATCATCTAGCCCACTAGATGCCATCCTCTTTGGTCGGTGAAGATCACAAATGAGAGACCAAGCTCAGATACCACTTGTAGGGTCGAGATGGCGGACTAGAGTGGGATGAATAGTCCTTTCTAAAATTAATCGCATCGGCTAACCGTAACAAATGTGGAAATAAAACTATCGGTCTAGCTAAGACTACACCCCTCTATCTATGTTCTCTAGCACCTTACAAAGGTCCTAATTATGCAACTAAGGTGCCGAACTAGCTAGAGCTCACCTAATCAATTCTAGTGGCAAGGTCATACAAACCTATGTAACTAGTACTTTGCCAACCGAGGGAGCTCCTACATAATCTAGTAAGCAAAAGCACAAAGCCACCTAAGCTTGCTAGCAATGCTCAATAACAAGGCTACACAAGCCAATTATAGAGCTCAAATTACTTGGCTACACAAACTAAGCAAAGTGACTAACAAGGTTACTAAAACCAAATTAGCCACGCAAGGGAGCTACTTCTATGCTACACAAGCAAGAAGGTAACTAGCAAGCTACACAAGCCAACTAATTACAAGAGCAACTACACAAGCACAATGTATATGAACGTAATACAAGCTTGTGTTTCATGGAATGCAAACCACCAAGAAGATGATAAAGACAATGTTGACACGGTGATTTTCTCCCAAGGTTCACTTGGTTGCCACCAAGCTACGTCCCTATTGTGTCGACCGCTCACTTGGTGGTTCGGTGGCTAATTGGCATCACCTGTCAAGCCCGCACATCAGGCACCACAAGAACCTATCCTGAAAGTTAGGGTAGCTCAATGACATGCTCAACTAGAGTTGCTCTTCGTGATCCCCATGGGGTGAGCACAATCCCCCTCACAAATCCTCCTTCGGAGCACCGCACAATCTTCTCGCGTGCTTCAATGGAGTCACAAGCCACCAAGCCGTCTAGGAGGTGCCAACCTCCAAGAGTAACAAGCACCACCGGCTTGTAATATGATCACCTAGTGCCACTCAATGCAACCTCATGATGCAATCTTACTAGACTCGCTCACTCACTCAATCGGATGAACACTATCAAGCAAGAGTGAGTTAGAGGGCTCCCAAGCACCACCACATAAGCCACCAAGGCTCTAGTGTGCTCAGCTAACGGCCAAAGGCTGACCAAGGGGTTATTTATAAGCCTCCACACAAAAAGAGCAGTTGTACCCCTTCACTGGGCACAACTTGGGGTGGCCGGTTGCGCTATGCCATCAACATGTCGCTCGACGTTGAACCAGAGCCGCCCAATCTCAACGGTAACTTCACGCGCCAACGATCAAGACAATCGGACATGCCAAGCCCATGACCTGACGCACGTGAGACGCATTAGATCGTCGCCGCGCGTGCAGCCAACACCTAACCAGATGTGCCTCTGCTCCACGACCTGACGCACCACTGCCTGAGTTCAGTCGTTTCCAGAGAGCTCCCTGAGCCTCTATTTTGTGACTAGATGCATCAGGTGAGTCACGATCGGATGCAACAATAGAGTCCGGTCCTTCACCGCCTGCCATGTGTCAGAGCTATGCCCGCGCCATTGCATCAGCATACGTTAGAGATTACCAGACGTGGCTCTAGCGTGTCAGGTCACTCTTTGCGCCAATGTCCGGTCACAAGTCTGAGATCGCGCGCTCTCTACTGCCACTTGGTCAAATTTGTAGGTCCTGCCGAGTCTAGCATCCGGTCACTCACAATGACCTCCTTTCGCCTCCTTTTCTTCACCGAGTTGATCCATTTCAACTCCAACTTCTTTCTCCTTTGCACATGTGCCAACACCACCAAGTGTACAGCACCATGTGTATGTGTGTTAGCATTTTCACAATCATTTTTAAGGAGTAAGCCTCTCAACTTGCCATGCTACTCAATCCTAACATGTATGCAAAGTTAGATTGCTCAAGTGGCACTAGATGACCGATATGCAAACAAGTTTGCCCCTCTTGATAGTACGGCCATCTATCCTAAACTCGGTCATAAACTTCTCTACATACCTATGATCGGTGAAATGAAATGCCCTAGGTTATACCTTAGCCTTGCACATTCCATTTGAACTCCTTCGATGTTGATGCAACACATGCACCAACATGATCGACAATGATATGATCCACTCCATATCATCACATGATCGTATTAGTTCATCGATCTTGACTTCACTTGCTCTTCATCGTTGCTTCGGTCCATCGACGCCAAGTCATCACTCAACTTGCCCTTCACACTTGCAACCGGTCCGTCGAGCCAAGTCATGTCTTGATCTTCTCCACCTTGATCTCATGACTCAATGTCATGTCTCATGTGTAATGAGCTCCTTCATCATCACATGTGTAAGCTTTGCAACAACTCTGAGCCATCTTCACCATCATGGCATATGTTGCTCACATGCATGTACTTGTGGACTAATCACCTGTGTATCTCACCCAACCACATATTAGTACACCTAAGGTTATCACTTAATTACCAAAATCAAACAAGGACCTTTCAAAGGGCTAGTCTTGAAGTCTTTTTTCTTGAAAATGGGCCTAGTCTCAAAGTCAGAGGGGCGCAGGGCTCGGCCTGTGTGCTAGAGCTTGCCGGCACCGGCGCTGCCCCCGACCTTGTGTCACAATGCTTGCCCTCTAGGCTTCACCACAAGGAATCACTTCATCTTCACATGGAAAACATGGTCGAGCTTGTTTTGAACCACTTTGTCTTGAGATGGCAGAAAGCATGGCCAAACTTGTTGTGTCGCGTGCTTGGCTTGGTGTGAGAGGAGAGCGAGGAAGATGTGAAGCGAGAGTGGTGTTCTGTGTGTAGATAATAAAGACTAGAAGTAGAAGATAAGATGGGAAATGTGAGGCTAAGCCTTCAATGAGTGGAAAAGAATGAATGGTTGGATGGGTAGGAAGAGGAGTGTGAGGCTAACGTAGGCATCTGATCTTTTATTCAGGTCTAGACATCCAAATAGGAGCAATTCCTCTCATGTATAAGTGCATCTTCACCGGATCTCTTTTTTTCTTTTTCGTAAAATCTACTATAGGGGATTCAGAAACATGATTGGTGATTTTAATGGAGTATTGCTATACTAGATTGAAAAAACTCATCTATTTATTTAGGTGTGACCCTCCGGGGGAAACCTTTTCTCTCATTCCTTTCCTTTCTCCCTCAAACAATCTTCTCCCTTTTGTCCTCTAGCGACAGCGACATGGTGGCCCACGTGTCTCACCCCACTAAGCCCTAGTGGTGGCCCTGGTGCTGTGGCTTGCCTTCTCGGACTTCGGCGGCCTCGGCACGATGATCATCGTAGCTCACCCGCTCGACCCCTGGAGGCCCTAGTGTGGCAAAGCCTACTCAACCCATCCTTTGTGTTCATCGGTCCTAGCTTCCTCTTCAACGACATAGTCAAAGGGAGATGGCATGGGTGCATCATCGCCAGTGGAGGAGGCTGCCCTGGAGCGCTTTGTAATAGCAAACTCCATATGCGGTGGACAAGGAGAAGTTGCAACGGTGGTGAATGTGGTCAAGTGCAGGCAACTAGGTTTATGGCTGACTCTAGGCACTACGAGCTCGGGGAAGATAGTTGGGGCTATGATGACCCAGTTCTAGCTAGTGATCAGCCTTCGCAGCAGCCCCCGGATAGTTAACCATGCCATCAGTGATGCTAGATGCGAGAAGAGACGGTGGCGGGTGTAAAGAGATGGATGATGATGTGGGGAAGAAACCGTTATAGGAAAGGGGGAGGGGATGAAGGGGCATCCCCTAAGTTTGAGGTAATAGTAGAGGTTTTTGAGTGATTGGGAAAAATGAAAAAAGGATAAGAAAATGGGAATGTTAAAGTATTAGTTTTTGTCTTATTCCCCTATATGACATGTTTTAGAAAAAGGATATTATTTTTTCAACTAGTGATGATGCTCTAAGGTAGATTTGGGAATAAGATAGACACCCCATGACCGACGTCGAGTACATCATGGTCCTCATTGCCCATGGCTATCGAGCATGCCAAACATCACAACAGATGGCCTTAATATAATATATAAAATACTATTATAGGATGGATCAATAGATAGATATTGATATAGAAAAAATAGATATTGTTTGAGAAGATGAGTTGGATGAATATTGTATCATGGGAGTGAATAAATATAAAAAGAACATAATTTATAGATTCGTGACATCCTCTAAAAGGTGAGTTTTAATGAGTGTCTATTCTTAAATTTTGGATTAATTGCTAGACCATGAGTAGTGAGCATATTGAGAGGGAAGCAAATAGCCAGAGAGTGTGCTCATTAAGGATACTTTGAGAACCCTCCCCCTCCCTGTCCTGATACATTGAACAAAAGTTTTAGTCTTCTTCCTCCTCCAATCCCAAACCACCCTACTCAGTTGACTTCTCCCTCAATCTCCACCTCTCCCCCTACCTCCATCGTTGCCCCTCCCAATCTAGGTATATCACGGCAACCACCTTTGTCACTAACCAGTATGGCAACAATGATGAGATCCACCATCTTATTCCCATGCCATGCTTCCATTTCTCCATCGTCACCCCTCTTGATCTAGCGACACCATCGCCACTAGATCCACTGCCATGCCACTAGCCCACTAGCAACTACAGATCTGACTCCCCCACCGCTGACCATCCCCAACCAGCCTCCTCCACCACCTCGGTGCCGCCACCATTCCACCCACATACCATCACCATTATGGGCTGGACTGCCTCCTCTAGAGATCTATCCCTCTAAACCAAGAAGCCACAAATATCCTCTCCCCAATCCGAAATCCTAATCGAACCTCGCCGGAGTTAGCAGAGGTGGCCAGAGAAGGTCACTGGAGCTAGATGGATTTTACTTCTTTCTCCTTCCTTCTTACTTCCATTTTATCCCAATTTTTTTGTTCTTTGGATTCGAATGAATATTTCCAAATATGGGGGGCCTCTTGATTTAGGCTTTTGTAGGTTCTTTGATTTGAATTCCAATTATGTCCAGGTTTCTGTTCCTCATAATAAGACCATGCCTGAAATTTGCACTTTAAAAGGAACAGTCTTACAGGTGAAATTGGCCAAATGAAACAAACACCATCCAAATCAACAGTCAGCACATAGCAGCATACAGAGAGGAGTAGACAAGTTGGTAGTTTTAATTTCAAAGAGTTGGGCCAAAGCTACACAGTGGATGCAAAACGCTAAAAAATGGTAGAACTTGAAGAAAATTTAAATCAACTAACATTACAACACAGTTGAGATTACATGGATCAACGCAAGACGAAGTTGTATATGGTATTCAGCAATATGCCAACATTCTATTTCTAGTTGCTAGTCTAATTGCTCATAGAACGAAGATAACAAGTACCCATCACCACGTGGCAGCTCTTGTTAATTAACTTAGTAACTTTAAGGCGATGATCATCAAGTCCACCATTCCTTGCAGGCTTGCATCTATGCAGCGTGCACCATCAACGACAATGGCATGGGAAGCATGCTCGGCTCTGGCACGGCGATGAAGCCCCACTACGCTAGATTTGGACATCACTGCCGGCCTCATCACTGCCGGATTTGTGAGAACCGATAGTGATGTTCTTTCACTGCCGGTTATGAGCTCAAAAATAAGAAAATGATTGGGGTTGGGTTAAAACCATAAGTGAAGCACCACATCACTACTGGTTTGTGGCTTGAACCGGCAGTGTTTTGGTGGCCACTCATCACTGCCAGTTTAAGCCACAAACCGGCAGTGATTGGACTTTATCACTGTCGATTCCAGCCAAGAACCGACGATGATAAGCCTACAGCACAAAAAGGCTGCAACCGTCCTCTTCTTCCTCTCTTCCATCCCGAGAACAGAGGCGCGCGTTTGGGCCCTTCCCTCCATTGTTGCGTCTACTCTTCACCATGAAGCTAGCGCTTGGATTTTGAAGAATGGCTTGATCTTTTTGCTTCAAGGTTAGTAACAAACATCCACTCCTTTGATTTAGTTGCTTAATTAGCTTCGTTTTGATGGCTACATTGCTTGATTCTCATTCGAGTTCTTTCTCCATTCTAGAGACCACTTTTCCAATTGGACATTTGTGCAAGGCTCAAAAATGTGGTGAATCTATCATCCAAACGGTTGGTGTCTATGAACACATTTAAATTCGTGGCTAATTATTCCATGGTGGTCAAGATCATCATTGTTAGTATGTGATGCTATAATTAGTTCTTAGAAGTAGAGTAGAATAGTTGTTCTTCAATATTGTGCAATAATTGTTTTTTACTATGATTTTCAATTTATAGGGCCAGGGCTACCAATTTTAATTTTCCAATAATTAGTGTACAATAATGTTTTCCAAAAATGGTACTTTCGAGCTACAATTGTTGTTCATGAAGCTCGATTTCTTATTAATTCTTTGTAATTGTTGTCTCAGTATTTTTTTGTGCAGAGATGGATCGAGAGTGGATGCATCTGTCCCAAACAGACAAGTGATACATGCATGGCGTCAGCCAGTTTATCACCGATGCCAAAGCCCATGCTGGGAATGGGAACCCTGTCTTAAGCCCATGCAAAGATTGCAAGAATCAAAGGAACTTTTGTTAAATTGAGTCTATATGATCGCACTTGATTACCAGGGGATTCATGCCAAACTATACGATATGGACTATGCATGGCGAGGTTGGTGTGAATGTTCTGCAGGAAAACGATGATGATGTGGACATGCCTAATGTAGCCATCCATGATGGTGATGAGGAACCCGGTGTCAACACGGAACCTATGCCCACAGTTAATAATATGTTTAGGAACATGCTAGCTGACGACACCGAGGATAATGATGGCATTTCTCAGCTGCTACATAATGTAGAGACCAGATGTCTTAGTGAAAGATAGCTGAGAAAGCTAGAGAAAATGAGATAAGATAGCAAAACACCATTGTATAGGGATTGTCCAATGAGCAAACTGGAAGCCGACATCATGCTGTTAGAGTTCAAATCGACAAATGGATTGAGCGATAAAAGCTTCGATCAGTTGTTAGGTATAATAAGGAAAATGCTCCTAAAAAATGAGTTGCCAGAAAAGACATATTTGGCCAAGCAAATGATCTGCCCCATCGGCCTCGAGGTTGATAAAATCCATGCGTGTTCCAATGATTGCATATTGTACCGTGGAGAAAAATACAAAGACTTGGACAAGTGCCCCAAGTGTGGAGCTCCATGGTACAAGGAAGGGCCGTTAGATGAGGGTACCAAGACCAGAGGAGGTCCCGTAAAGGTCGTTTGGTATTTCCCTATAGCTCCCCGGGCATAGGTTGTTTGCATGTGCAAAGTTAACCAAGTTGTTGCGCTAGCATGGCGAAGAGTGTAAGAAAGATACAATGATGAGGCACCCCGCCGATGGGCAAGACTGGGGACTGTCAATACTATGTTCTATAAGGACATCGGTGGAGAGGTAAGGCACCTTTGGTTTGCTTTGAGCACAGATGGGATGAATCCTTTCGACCAGGTTAGAAGCAATCATAGCACCTGGCCAGTGACGCTCTATATATACAACCATCCACCTTGGGTCTGTATGAAGTGGTCGTACATCTAGATGCCACTACTAATCCAAGGGCCAAGACAACCTGGGAATGACATCGATGTGTTTTTGGAACCAGTGATCGATGAACTAGTGGAGATGTTTGAAAAGGGTGTGCCGGATGTTTGGGACGAGTACAAAAAGGAACATATCACGATCAAGGGAGTACTTATCGCTACAATCACTGACCTGCCAGGTCAAGGTTCATTGTCCAGAGAGAAGACAAAAGGCTATACTAGATGTGTCGAGTGCTTGGACGACACCGATGCGGTAAATCTACCAAATAACTCAAAGATAGTTTATATGGGACACCGTAGGTTCCTACCTAAGGATCACTCTTACCGTAGGAACAGAAAAGATTTCAACGGTACTATTGAGAAACGCTTAGCTCCAAAATATTGAGACGGGCCTGCGATACTTCGAGAACTCAATAAACTAGAGGTTGTCCTTGGGAAGGGAGACAATGCAGTAGCAGCGCCTGATGGGAGCGTTTGGAAGAAAAAATTGGATTTCTAGAAACTACCTTACTGGCCACTTCTGAGTGTACGCCACTGTCTTGATCCCATGCACATCACTAAAAACGTGTGCGTTAACACTCTTAACACCTTGATGGACACCGGGGTAACATCGAAGGATTCACTAGTCACACGCCTGGACATGCAACACTTGGGAATCAAGAAGGAGCTACATCCTGTGGAGCTAGAGAATGGCTAGTTCAAACTTCCGGTTGCATCATGGACATTGAAGAAGGAAGAAAAGCATGCGCTTATTTCTTTCTTCAACGAACTCAAAGTCCCGACGGGCTACTGTGTGAACCCGAAGAGGCTAGTGAACATGAGAGAACTCAAGTTCAACTATGGCCCTATGAAGGCCCATGACTATCATGTCATTATGACTCAGCTGCTCCCTGTTGCCCTACGTGGTATCCTCCCCCCAAAGGTCCGCGCCCCAATCATAAAGCTTTGCTCGTTCTTCAACGCGCTCTCAAAAAAGGTCATTGATGTATCCATGCTAGAGCAGCTGCAGCGGGACATAGCCAAAACTCTTGTTAGGCTTGAGATGCATTTTTCGCCGACTTACTTTGATATCTCATTGCATCTGCTCATTCATCTTGTTGACCAAATTAGAGCCCTTGGCCCAATGTACCTACATCAGATATTCCCTTTCGAAAGATTGATGAAAGTTTTCAGGAGGTATGTTAGGAACAGATTTAGACCAGAAGGGGGCATGGTTGAAGGATGGTCAATGGATGAGGCCATTGAGTTCTACACATATTATCTAGACATCAAAAGGGTCGGAGTTCTAGAATCTTGTCACAAGGGAAGACTACGTGGCAAAGGAACGATCGGGGAGAAATATGTTACAGTAGATGACCCTATTTATTTCAGACGGGCATAGTTCGCTATTCTCCAGCAAGCCGATGGTATGATGCCATACATTGATGAGCATAGGCAATCGCTGCAAACTCTCTACCGAGCAGGTCACAGGCTTGGCAAGGTAAAAAACATAAGAAGGAATTTGTCAGCTGGTTACGACGTCGCTTGCTTGGAATAAAGTTGGGTAATTAACTGGATGCCTTAGCCAAGGGGCCTTCGAGTACATATCTTAAGTACCAAGGGTATGAGATCAATGGATTCATATTTTACACAAAAAAGCAAGACGGAAAGAGCACATACCAAAATTGTGGTGTTTGTTTTGATGCTCATGATGAAAACAGCAACGTGTAGGCGACATACTATAGTTTCATAGATGAGATATGGGAGCTAGCCTATGGTCCATTGAAGGCAGCTCTTTTTCGCAGCTAGTGGGTCCGGCTCGAGGAAATCAACACTGACAGCGAAGGGTTCACTACCGTTGATCTCACTAAGACCGCATACAGAGATAACCCCTTCGTCCTTGCAAGAGATGTTATGCAAGTCTTCTATGTAAGGGACAACAAGACAAAAGAAAGGCTAAAAGTAGTCCTAGAAGGGAAAGGCAAGATTGTCAGTGTCGATGGAGTGACGGACGAAGAAGACTACAGGGGCTATCAGGAAATGCATCCATTCGGGGCGAACGTACCCCTACCTATCCTTCAAGAGGGTGATGAACCTGCTTATGTATGAATTGATCACAATGAGGCCCTCATTGTTGATGCACCTAAAGATAGTTAGATTATTGTTAACTATGTAATTATTATGCCGACGTTGTATCAGTAATTTGCACAGAATATTTAATTTATACTTTGTGCACATCTCTACAATTTAATTATTGACTATGTAATCAAATATTAAGATGATGTTCACAAACACTATTATTTGATAATTATACATCATTAATTAATTATCATAGAATTAAATAATTAAGACACAAATTTTTGTGTTATTTTAGAATATAAACTAACTGCATTATTTCTATTAATAAATAAATAAAGAAAAGCAAACTAACCGAATTCCCTATTCTAGCTCAACGGTTAAGGTCGCGCACTCTGTACTCTGAGACCCGCGCTCGAATCCCAGTGGGCCAAACCTTTTTTATTTTGCATTTATTATTTAGTAGTGCATAACGATGGGATAAAAGAAAAAAATACAACCATTCTAACTGAACTCCCTATCCTAACTCAGCAGTTAAGGCCGCGCACTCTCGACCCCACGACCCACGTTCGAATCTCAGGCGGGCCAAACTTTTTTATATTTTTTTTACTAAAAGATGGCGGTAGAGCCCTTCACTGCCGGTTTTGGTTTTAAAACCGACAGTGATAGCTTCTATCACAGTCGGTTGATCAAACCAACACAGAAGGCCCAATTCACTATCGGTTTTTAAACTAAAACCAATAGTGATGTGTAGATGCTCCTCACATGCCAACAATGCTCCCAGGACCACAACAGTTGGAACACTGCTCCCACCTACCCGACAACTTTAGTTCAGAAATAAAAATATACCATGACTGCTAGCCCCTATAAAATGGCCCTCAGCCAAGAGCTAGCCTCTCCATGCAAGTTGGTTTCAGCCAGGCCTTATCAGCCTGATACAATATTTTTCTCTCACAACAAACCGACAGTGATGTCCATGCCCTCTATATAAAACAAACTATCGGCCACATACATCTATCCCACCCACCCACGAACTATCTCAGTCTCATTTCTCATGTTTCACTCTCACTTCTCAAGACATCTACTCTCTCTATGTGATTTGGTCATGGCTCCTACATTTTTCAATGGTATTGATATGTTGTCTTCTCCAATATTCTATCTATATTCATTTGATCTATATTTATATTCATGTTTCTTTGCATTCTATATTTATATATATATTCTTATTCCTTACATTCGATCTATATTTAATTATGTTGCCACATTTTACTTAGAAGAATTTTTTGTGCTTATATTTTATGTTCATATTTTTTTGCATTTTATCGATCAGGTGGTATGAACAACGGACCTCCCCCACCACAAGAACCAGGTTTCCACCCTAGCGATGAGCCACTCGCTCCTAATGTGACCATTCCACAGTCCCAGTTCCAGCTATTGTATGAAATACTTTCAAACATCTTTTGTTTTTTATGCTAACAAATAAGTGTAATTAGTTTAATATCATTGTTGCATGCATATATGCCGTAGACTATATCCCCAATAGATTGGCTACGAACAGCACTTAGCTAGTTCTTTATCTTGGACATCATCGAGAACACGGCATCTAATGCAAGTGGTTGGCTATGGACGTGTGAACTCAGTTTTTCCATCCCTGTGAGGGGTTCAAATCATTGGAACCATATCCATGGGACGGGAATATAGAGCCCGGACGTGATAAGCGCCCAATTAAGTGTCGTGTGCATCTGTTTAGAGGCACTTCGACGTATTTACTATGATGTGCCTGATTTCTCGCACTTCAAGGCACTTGCATTGAATGCTAGTGATATCCCCGTCCCGCAAGCAAGCGAATGGTTTGTGAGCTACAACCATGCGGATGTGGTAAAATGGTCACTTATACTTGAGTCGTGGTTATTTGTTGTTTATTATTGTAATAGCATTCTCTAATTTTTTTTTATTTTTCTCCGCATGTAGATTGCGCTCCAGGACCTTTCCTATGTTGCATGTGGCTTGTGGGTCGTTCTAGACCAAGCTACGGAGCAACTCGGGTACAATTGGAACTTCTGCAATGGAAACCTCGGCCAACTCACTATAGAAGGACGCCAGTACTGCATAAGGATTACAAATAGGGGCAGTGGTCGTTCAGTAGGTTACATCTATGGTCGACCATTCTTTCGGTATTGTGAGGCATGAGAGAGTGCACTCATACGGGCATTGGACTTTATCGATACAAGCGGATACATAATCCGTGACATCAATTACCATATATGGCTACAGAGGCATATTAGTGTGCGTGGCCCGATCAATCCCGACAGTGATTCTGAGAGTAATTAATGCTTATTTAGCTAGGTTTTCAAGGTCATAGTTTAATTGGGTTCTAATTTTAATATGTAGGGCTTTGTGTGTTTAATTATTGTCATGCATGTAATTCGTGTAACATTTGTTGGGTAACTAGAAATATACATTCTGGTGTCATATTGGTCTCAAAATTATTCTCAGGCTTGCACGTGCTACGTGTGAAGGAAACACCAAGTTTGAGATTTTTCGGAGATGGTTTGCTACTTTCTCAGGTTTAATTGAATTTCCGCGCGACGATACCGTTTAATTATAGGTTGAACTGAGTCTACCCACGAAAAGATCTGGAATGGTGCCAAACTTTTACACATGCTCTAATGTGCCCTAGGAATAAGAATTTTGTGGAGGTGGATGAAAAAATCTATTGGGTCCAAGATAAAATTTACCCTCGTTTGTCTCATTTGGCACAGAGAAAAATATAATAAATAAAAAAAGATCAGAAAAACCTCAGATCCTGTGTGGGGTCTTAATTTGGGTGTACATGCTTGTCAAAAAAAATCAAGCCATTTCGACATAGGCGGAGTATACATGCTTCACAGAGGTACATGTGCCCTTTCATCGAACCATGACTATACACATAGGTTATCAAGGAATCTGTGGTTCATAGGCATTCCGGTGTCATATTCGTCTCAAACTTTTTCTTTGGCTTGCACATGCCACGTGTGAAGGAAACACCAAGTTTGGGATTTTCTAGAGATGGTTTGCTATTTTCTGAGGTTTAATTGAATTTTTGCGCGACGATACCGATTAATTATAGGTTGAACTGAGTCTACCTACGAAAAGATCCGGAATGGTGCCAAACTTTTACACAATCTCTAATGGGTCCAAGATTAAATTCACCCTCTTTTGTCTCATTCAGCACACAGAAAAATATAATAAATAAAAAATTGATCAGAAAAACCTAAGATCCTGTGTGGGGTCTTAATTTGGGTATATAAACTTGCCAAAAAAATTCAAGCACTTTTGACATAAGAATACATATGCTTCTATTTATTCAGTATATAAAAGAAATTTTTTAATATATATAAACATCGCTGTCGGTTTCAAAAAGCCGACATTGATGAGAATAAACTGACAGTGATACTGGTTATCACTGTTGGTTTATCTTTGAAAACCGACAGTGATGAGCTATTTCTCAAAATAAATTAATAATTCATAAAATAGAACAAAAAAATTGGGTCGCCTGAGACTTGAACACGGGTCTCGAGGGATAAGTTGAGGGGTCTTAATCGTTGCGCCAGTAGGAGAAGTTCGAAAGAAAACAAAAACTTATTCTACTTAACACCTAAGTTAACACCTAACAGCTACACAACATCACTATTGGTTTGGGGAATGACCCGGCAGTGATGTACCCTATCACTGTCGTTTTGCAAGCAAAACCGACAGTGATGAGCTATTTCCCGAAATAAATTAATAATTTATAAAATAGAACAAAAAAATTTGGGCCACCTGGGACTCAAACACGGGTCTCGGGGGCTAAGTTGAGGGGTCTTAACCGTTGCACCATTAGGAGGAGTTCAAAAGAAAATGGAAACTTATCCTATTGAACACCTAACTGCTACACAACATCACTGTCAGTTTGGGAAGTGACCCGGCAGTGATGTACCCCATCACTATCGGTTTGCAAGCAAAACCGACAGTGATGAGTTATTTCCCAAAATAAATTAATAATTTATAAAATAGAACAAAAAATTTTGGACCACCTGGGACTCGAACATGGGTCTCGGGGGCTAAGTTGAGGGGTCTTAACCGTTACGCCATTAGGAGGAGTTCGACAGAAAATGGAAACTTATCCTACTTAACACCTAACTTCTACACAACATCACTGCCGGTTTGGGGAGTGACCCGGTAGTGATGTACCCCATCACTGTTGCTTGCAAGCAAAACTGGTAGTGATGAGTTGTTTCCCAAAATAAATTAATAATTTATAAAATAGAACAAAATTTTTTGGGCCGCCTAGGACTCGAACACGGGTCTCAGGGGCTAAGTTGAGGGGTCTTAACCATTGCGCCATTAGGAGGAGTTCGAAAGAAAATGAAAACTTATCCTACTTAACACCTAACTGCTACACAACATCACTGTCGGTTTGGGGAGTGACCCGGCAGTGATGTACCCCATCACTATCGATTTGCAAGTAAAACCGACTGTGATGAGCTATTTCTTGAAATAAATTAATAATTTATAAAATAGAACAAAAAAATTGGGTCGCCTGGGACTCGAACACCGGTCTCGGGGGCTAAGTTGAGGGGTCTTAACCATTGCGCCAGTAGGAGAAGTTCGAAAGAAAACGGAAACGTATCCTACTTAACACCTAACTTAACCCATAACTGCTACAGCACATCACTGCTGGTTTGGGTAGTGACCCGACAGTGATGTGCCCCATCACTGTCGGTTTACAAGCAGAATCGGCAGTGATGAGTTACCGCTATAAAAGTGGCGCGGGTTGTAATTATCCAAATTCATTTCAAGCCCACGCCAACCCCTCCCTCGTGCCGCCGGAGCACCACCCCACGCTGGAGCACCACCCCACACCGTCCACCGCCCCACGCCAGAGCACCGCCCCACACTGTCTACCGCCCCAAGCCAGAGCACCGCGCCGTCCGTCCCACCGTCGAGGCCTTTAGGAGCACATGGATAACTGCTTTCCCACCCCCACGGTGAGTGCGTGGCTCAATGTCCGCTACGTGTCTGATGAAATATCCCACAGCTGCTTACTTGAATCAGTTTGATCATGCAGTGTGTGCTATCATACAGTTTGATTATGCAGTTGTGAATGCTAGAACCTAGGTTTGCCACGCAGTGTGTGCTGTCGGTTTCTTTGTGTTTCTGGACGCATTGCTAGTAAGTGGTACTTTGTTACTTAGTAGCATGTTGCTCAGCTCTATTCATCAGTATACTGATAAGAACAAAAGCGTAATTTTATTTTTGATTACTAGGATAAACATAGCAGGGACTCATAATACTTGACAGAAATTGCTCTCTGAACGTTAATGGTAGTTTGTTTTCGGAGTACTTGCATTTTCTCTATGAAACCATCTTGTGCATCATTGGAGCTTGGCTGGATACATATGTGAAACCAATGGTTGGCCTCACCTCGTAGCTTGCAATTGCAATTACGCTCCCATCAGGCGGATACTCAATGTTTTTGGAACTGTCCCACCAATGCTCAATGTTTTTGGATGTGAGGATGGAGTGTATATACTTTAGACCTATAGAACTAATATATGTCCAAACTTGTCATGGAATTCTCCATGCTATCAGCATAAAGATGCATAATTATTAACTTATGCAAGATTACAAGTAAAAAAATCTAGGAGTATATCCAAAAGTCTATGAAGACTCCTATCTCTAGCCCCCGAAAGTCTCAATGTTGGAGGATTTATAGTGAGACTGAAGACTCTGAGACATCTCTAGGAGTATATCCAAAAATCTTAAACTAACTCTCTAAATCATCATTTGGTTTTTAACGAATAAAAATTATTCTTTATATCTTTCCTACATCTAATAACTATTACTAAGGCACGTGGATAGCTGTTTTCCAAACACTCCTATCTATACAATGGTTGTGTGTTATTCATAAATATATTAAATTGTATAAGAATACATCATGTTTGAATGACAACCTAATTTACTTAAATGTATAGGCAACCATGGTATGGTATGTAGTGCATGTTGGTCACATGCCTGGGATTTATCGAACCTAGGAAGATTGCTATGCTCAAGTCAATCGCTATCCTGGTAATTTGCACAAAAAATACAACACAAAAGCTGAAGCTTTAAGGATCTACTATAGTCATCCGGCCTACCTTGCAAACTATGGGCAACCGGCCTACTATGGTCCAATGAATGCAAATCATGGCCATCCGATGGCACTGGAGATCGAAGAGAAACCACCCACCGGAGATGTGAAGATTAGGAGAACTGCTCCTTGGTATTGGAAAGATGTCATGCTTTTATTTATGGCTATGGTCATCGCTTTTCTTATTTAGAAGTTGATGTAGGCTTAGTTTTGTAGAACAGTAGGTGAACTTTGTTGTATGTGGTCAATCAAACAATCAATTTGTTCTAGGTGAACATATGCCATTATTTGACTTTGTTGTATGTGAACTTATTATTAGACTTTGCATTAAACATATTATATATATATATATGAACATATGCTATTAGTAGTTGTCCGCGGCCAAAACTAACCTCGATCGTGTCACAGCCATGACTCATCGTCGCCTGTTACGCCGGTCCCATTCAAGGTTGTCGAAATGAAGGGAAAGTACCTGTCATAGCCGGCGGAAAACAATGAACGCGGGTTTTATGTAATGTGGGCAATGCTTCACTACATCGACGGGAAATCAAAAGAAGCCGATAAGTTGGTGTGTATAATCCCCATTTTATTTATGTCTGTTAATAATTCAACAACATGATTTACTGTTTCTCTTTGGATATCATCTTTTTTGAACGACAGCGTAATAAATATAACCACCAAAGGTTGTTAGACATTGAGATCGTCGCAATGCAATCGGAGCTCGCAAAATTCATCTTAGCCGAGGTATTGAAAAAAGATGGAGTATTTTCCATTGTACAATCCGCGAGGTACAAGGATTAGTACGGTCCAGAGCGGCTCGCCAGATTATTGTAAGAAGTCCGAGAATATTTCTTTTTTATTTTGAGGGATCAAGATCTGGATAAGAACATTTGAACCGTAACCGTAACATTTGTAATGTTTAATATAAAGTGAAACCCGATTCCACAAAAAAAATATAAATTAAAATCAATTATAAAATAATAAAATACGAATGGGCCATCACTGCCGGTTAGCAACGAACCGACAGTGTTGCCTTGCAAAATACTGCCGGCATGAGCCATGAACCGACAGTGTTGTCTTGCTCAACACCGTCGGTTTGAGCCCTCAACCGACAGTGTTGGCTAGCTCAATACTGTCGGCTTGAGCCATGAACCGATAGTGTTGGCTAGCTCAACACTGCCGGCTTGATCCATGAACCGACACTCTTGAATCAACCTTCACTGTCGGTTAGGACTACAAACCGGCAGTGTTGTTCAACTAGACACTGTCGGGTGGAGCCAGAAACCAACACTGTTTCCTGTAGATCTGTGTCGTTTTTAAGAACTGACAATGATGTCAACCCCATCACTGTCGGTATGCCACTGTCGAATCAAAATCCAACGGTGAAGGGGGTTTTAAACCGACGGTGATGTCCAGATCTGGGGTAGTGCCCAATCCAGAGTAGAGCGCCCGTGGCAGAAGCTGCCGCCGAGGACGACGTCGCGCTCGTATTCTTGTCGCTGTCCCACCTCTCGGCCGACGACGACGCGCGGCTGGCCGGACTTCCGCTCCTGGCCGACCCTGACGATGACAACGACGACGCAGGGGCGGCCGTGGCAGCAGATTTGGTCTTGTGCGCGTCGCACCTCGCGACGGCGTCGGCCCGGCCAGGCTTGAAGAGCGGGTTGCTGCCGGCGTCCTTGCGTGCGCCCCACCTCTCGTCGGTGTCGGCGCGGCTCGGCTTCTTGGGCAGCGATGAGTTGGGCTTGGGGAGGACGACGATGGCGACGCGCAGCGGCGCCAGCATCAGCGGCAGCATCTTGCTCTTGGGCGGGGGAGCGGCGCTGGCAGAAGCGCGTTGGCGAAGTACACCCTCGCGCGCTCCGCCGGTGTCACCATGGATGGAGGTCGAGAGGGAGACGAGACGCTCACGCACCAGCAGCGCAGCAGAAGCGGCGGCGCAAGTGATGAGCTGGGCAGAGGAGACGAGGCGGATAGGATGGATCGGCCGTAGCAGCATCCGTGAGATATATATAGGCACCAACGCATATAGGCACAGGGAATGCGTGATGCGTCGGTCGGGATCGGCGAGCGCGCTCAAAAAAATTCAGGTACAGGGTGGGAATAACATGGCGACGCCTGAAGGCCAGATCTAGCCGAACGAACCATGAGGGGCGAAACAGAGCGGCGACCGGCGACTCAGCCCGTCCTTCCCAACTACCCCGCCGTCCCGGAGGCCGCGCCGGTGAACTACGTCGGAGGGGGGAGTGGGTCAACGGAAGACTCTCTCCCAGCTCTCCTCGCGAAGCGTGACGCCTGGCGAGCCGAGAACCTCCCGGGGACTTCGACGCCGAACACGGGTTGGGGTGGCGCTCCGCGTGCGGTAAGTGCTCCTCCGGCTCATGCGTCTTCGATTCAGGGGCAGGGTTCTGATACGCCGGTTGTTGGGGTAGCGAGGGGAACGAATCCTGATGGCGGCGTCCATGGAGGTGAGCGTTCCGGAATCCCGTCGGTGGTTGCTGGGCATGACATGGGGGATGCGTGGCCGGAGTTGCAGGGGGAGGACGGTCTGAGAAGAGTCTCCATAGGCGTCTCACCCTGGCTCCAGGTGCGCTTTTTGCAGGGGAGAAATCATCGGGTTATCGCCAACGGAATTTGTTCTGTTCTGTCAGCGAGGCATCGCAATTGGAGGACCTGGAAGGGGCCTGTGACCGATTGGAAGAGGCTATGGCCAGGATGAAGAACGTCCGATGGGGGAGCGCCATTGTTGCGAAATCAGGGGAGGCTTCAGCTTCAACGGTGCGTGAGGTAGGAGACGAGAAAAGGCGGGGGGATGAACGGTTTGACCATTCATGGACCCCACGGGCCCAGAGCCCTGGACCGGGCTGGATTTGGATCCCGAAGGGCTGTATCTCTCTAGAGGAATATTACCCAGCCCATCTTGAGGATATTCGACGATTTGGACACGCAGCCAGGAAAATTAGGGTTCATCCGAAGCCACCTCCCCTCACAAAATCCTTTGCTCAAGCTGTCCACTGGCGGAGCATGGCAATTGGCAAATAGGGAGATCCAGCGATTTCCTGGGAAAAGGAGGCTGGAAGAATGGAGGTATGAGGACTGGACGGTGAGGATGATTTACTGGGAGGGGACCTGAGACAAGAACAAGACCTGAGGATTCAACTTCAACGTCGCTCAAGATTTAAGGAGAGGATCGAGAGGGGTGCGTACAAGGGAAGGAGGGTTGAAGGTGTTAGAATAAACTACTGTTTTTCTTGTGTGAACATAGTAAGGAAAGGCAGCACCGAAAGGTTCCCTGATGTGATACTGTAGCACTACAGGTGCAGGCGTCGCACGGCTCACCTGTAGCACCGTAGTCATGCAGTGCCGGCGCAGAGTCAGCCCTGTATGTTATCTAGTTACTGTTACAGCATGTGGGATGTACTAGGACTAGATAGATAGAGTTGTATAAATAGACTACCATGGCAACTCAGTAAAGAGAGTTCAGATTTGCCATCTCACAGACAGAGCTTCGGTCAACGCTAGTGTCTTATTGTGCGTGCATGCTTTGTTCTTCTTTCTTCTTCTAGCTCTAGCCATAGTGTGTGGGACGGACAATGCTTATTCGTGATCGACACGGCTAGTGGGTGCTCGGCAACACTAGCGGGTGCTCGGCAAAACTGGTGAGTGGTTCACTCATCTGAGCCGATGATCCTGTGGGCCAACAAGTGATATCAGAGCCGTACAAGCGTCGTCGCCAGACTAACCGCTGACGATAACGGACGGTTCGAAGTTGGGCGGCAGCAGTGGCACTGCTGTGGCTGCCCAGCCATGACCGTATGTCATTGTTCGCACGGTACGGGAGGTCAGCAGCACTAGTTGGCCGACGTTGACTCGCACCAACTATGGAGAGTGGTCGGTGACCATGAAGGTCAAGCTCAGAGCCCGACGGCTCTGGAATGCTGTTGACAATGGCACCGACAATGAGGAAGATGACATGTCAGCGTTGGAGGCTATCATCGCTGCTGTACCAGCAGAGTATAGGAGCCCTTGGGAACGAAGGACTCTGCTAAGGAGGCAGGGAGGCTATTGCGGCGATGCGCGTCGCTTCCGACCGCGTAAAGAAGGCGACGACCCAGCTTCTAAACCAGGAGTACGCCCTCCTCAAGATCAAGGATGGTGAAACGGTGGAGGACTTCTCCCTCCACCTGTAGACGCTCATCAGCAAGCTAAAGAGCCATGGCGTCACCATTGACGAAGAGGAGGCGGTCTCTAAGTACCTCCACTTCATGCCGGCAAAGTACATCCAGATCGCTCTCTCCATAGAGACGATGCTGGACTTGTCCACCCTCACCATTGAGGATGTGAGCAGGCGACAGCAACAAAGGACAGCGGGAAACTCCTGCTGACGGAAGACGTATGGGTTGTTCAGAGGAACTCCGGGAAGGCAGCCTCCTCCAGCCGCGGTGGCGATGGTAAGCGCCGCGGTAAGGCTTCTTCGAAGAAGAAGCAAGTCGACCCCAACGCCTATCGGCGTTGTGGGAAGATGAGCCATTGGCACGGGAGTGCCCAAATCGCAAGCAGGAGAAGAAGGCTCAGGCTCATCTGGCGCAAGCCGATGATGAGGATGAGGCCACTATCCTGATGGCGACGTTCTATGCACTACACGACGTCGAGGCCAAGGAGAGGGAAGAGGCAACGACGGTGGAAGGACCTAGGAAGGCCCTGAAGACCATCAACCTCGACGAACCACGCGCCCAAGTTCACCTCGGATGTGTGGACGCCGACTAGGAGAAGCGGTGGTATCTGGACTCTGGTGCCATTAACCACATGACGGGCTCCAAGGCTTCCTTCTCCGAGCTCGACGACGATGTTACCGGTACGGTGAAGTTTGGTGACGGCTCAAGGGTGGCTATCCAAGGGCGTGGCACCATTATCTTCAGGTGCCAGAACAGGGAGCACCGCGCGCTAACGGATGTATACTACATCCCGCAGCTATGTTCCAGCATCATCAGCATTGGTCAGCTGGATGAGCGCGGTAGCGAGGTATTGATCAAGGATGGAGTCCTTAGGATCAGGGACCGGGAGCAGTGACTTCTTGCCAAGGTGAAGAGGTCCCTAAACCGATTGTACCTGCTCGACCTGAAGGTAGAGCAACCGGTGTGACTGGCAACAAGGCACTCCGAGGAACCATGGATGTGGCATACCCGGTTCAGACATCTCAGCTTCGACGCGCTTGGTTGACTGGAGAAGATGGTTTGAGGGCTACCCCCACATCAAGCATGGAGGTGAGCTATGTGACAGCTGCCTGGCCAAAAAGTAGAGGAGGCTACCTTTCCCAAAGGCGACCAAGTATCACGCGAAGGATGCTCTCAAGCTCGTTCACAGAGACCTCTGCGGGCCGATCATGCCTGCTACAAACGGTGGTCAGCGGTACTTCCTCCTGCTCGTGGATGATTGCAGTCACTACATGTGGCTGCAACTCCTGATGAGTAAGGACGAAGTGGCGACGACGGTCAAGAAGTTCAAGACGCACGCAGAGGCCAAGAGTGGCAAGAAGCTCCACGTGCTGAGGACTGATCGCGGTGGCGAATTCACTTTGGTAGAGTTCGCTGCGTACTGCGTGGATCAGGGTGTGGGGCAACACCACACCACACCATACTCGCCACAACAGAATGGCGTGGTGGAGAGGCAGAACCAGACAGTGGTCGGCATGGCCCGATCCATGATGAAGGCCAAAGGCATGCCGCCAAGGTTCTAGGGAGAGGTGGTGACCACGGCGGTGTTCATCCTCAACCGCGCTCTGACCAAGGCCCTGATGGGCAAGATGCCGTTTGAAGCTTGGTATGGACGCAAGCCGAGCGTGTCCATCCTCTGGACATTCGGCTGCATCGGCCACGTCAGGAAGACGAAGCTAATCCTCACCAAGCTGGAGGACAGGAGCACACCCATGGTGTTCCTGGGCTACGCGGAGGGTACCAAGGCGTACCGGCTCTATGACCCACACGGAGACAAGGTGCTTGTCTCACGCGACGTTGTGTTTGACGAGGAGGCGGCTTCGGACTGGAGCAGTCCGAGCACAGGGGAAGCTGGTGGCTTCACCAGCACCTTCGTCGTCGAGCACTTGGTCATCCACGATGGTGGAGACGCTGGGGAAGAGGTGCCGAGCACTCCAGGAGGAGTGCCGAGCACTCCTGGGGCAGTGTCGAGCACTTCGGGAGGGATGCCGAACACTCCGGGAGGAGGGCCGAGCACTCTTGGAGGGATGTCGAGCACTCTAGGAGTGGTGCCGGGAGGTTCTGCAGTGGTGGCGACCACTTTAGGACGGGTGCCGAGCACTCCCGTGGTGGATCCAAGACATCTTGCAGTAGTGCCGACCACTCTAAGACTGAGGCTAGACACTCCTACAGTGTGGCCGAACACTGCAGGAGTTATGATGAGCTGTCTAGAAGTAGTGCCAAGCACTCAAGGTGTTGTGCCAAGCACTCCGACGGAACAGGGAACTCCATCGACATCAATCGAGTTCGCCTCACCTCCAAGTGATATCACTGAGCTCGTGGATGCTTTCCACGAAGGTGAGGAGGTGCGGTTCCATAGGCTAGACAATATCATCGGTGGCACAGGTCCCTTAGGTCTGGCGAGCAGGCTGCTCAATGACATAGAGCTACTACTCGTCAGTGCAGAGGAACCACCCACGTTCGCGCTAGCCAAGCATGATGGAAACTGGCGATGGGCGATGCTGGAGGAGATGAAAGCGATCGTGGAAAACAAGACTTGGCAGCTCGTCAATCCACCTCCAGGATGCCGTCCGATCAGCCTAAAGTGGGTGTACAAGGTCAAGCAGGACAAGCTCGGCGCCATTGTCAAGCACAAAGTGCGCCTCGTCTCCCGAGGCTTTGTTCAGCGTGAGGGCATAGACTTCAAGGAGGTCTTTGCGCCAGTAGCGCGCATAGAGTCGATCCGTTTGCTACTAGCCTTGGCAGCAGCAAAGGACTGGCGCGTCCATCACTTGGACATTAAATCGGCCTTCCTCAACGGCAAACTGATGGAAACGGTCTTCGTTAGGCAATCCCCAGGTTTCGCCATCAAGGGAGAGGAGCACAGGGTGCTCTGACTGAGCAAGGCGCTCTATGGGCTACGGCAGGCCCCGAGCATGGAACGCCAAGCTTGACACCATGCTGGGCGAGCTTGGGTTTCAAAGGTGCGCAACCGAGCATGCGCTCTACACTCGGCGACGGAGGAAGGAGGAGCTCGTCATCGACGTGTATGTGGATGACTTAATCATCACCGACGCATGCACGAAGGATATCAACAGCTTCAAGCACGAGATGGCAGCTCATTTTCAAATGAGTGATCTCAGCGCACTCTCCTACTACCTCGGCATCGAGGTGAGACAGGGGAAGGAGGAACTCACGCTCGATCAGAGCGCGTATGCCTCTAAGCTGTTGGAGAGGAGCGGCATGGCTGAGTGCATGCCATGCGTGACTCTAATGGAGGAGCGGCTGAAGCTGATGAAGGCTAGCACCGCAACGAAGGTGGATGCGACACTCTACTGGAGCATCGTCGATGGTCTACGCTACCTAGTCCACATGAGGCTGGACATTACGTTCGCCGTGGGCTACGTTAGTCACTTCATGGAGGATCCTAGAGAGGATCACTAGGCTGCGGTGAAGCGGCTACTGCGCTACGTCAAGGGGATGATGGATCATGGGATCATCTTCCCAAAGACCGGCGAGAGTAGGCTGCAGCTCACTGTGTTCAGCGATGCAGACATGGCGGGGGACATCAACGGACGACGGAGCACCTCTGGCGTGCTCGTCTTCCTTGAGTCGGCCTCAATTTCATGGCTGTCGCTGAAACAGAAGGTGGTGGCGCTATCTATGTGCGAGGCAGAGTACGTAGCGGCGGCCACAGCGGCGTACCAAGTTGTGTGGCTACGCCGGCTGCTGGGCGAGCTGACCGGCGTGGAAGCTTACCCACCAGCATTGATGGTGGAAAACTTGCCTGCCATCGCCCTCGCGAAGAATCTGGTTCTGTACGACCAGAGCAAACACATCGACGTGAAGTTCCACTTCCTCAGGGACTGTGTCAATGGAGGGCAGATCGTCATCGAGTTCGTCAAAACTGGTCGGCAACTCATGGACGTCCTCACCAAGCCGCTCGGACGTCTTCGACTCACGGAGCTGAAGGAGATGATCGACATGGAGGGGGTACAAGGGATAGCAGTAGGTTTAGAGGAAGATTGTTAGAATAAACTACTGTTTTCCTTGTGTGAACACAACAAGGGATGGCGGCGCTGAAAGACCCCCTGTTGTGATAGTGTAGCCGCTATAGGTGCAGGTGCCGCACGGCTCACCTACAGCACTGTAGCATGCAGTGGTCGGCGTAGAGTCAGCCCTATATGTTATCTAGTTACTGTTACAGCATGTGGGTTGTATTAGGACTAGATAGATAGAGTTGTATAAATAGACTACTACGGCAACTCAATAAGGAGAGTTCAGATTTGCCATCTCACAGACAGAGCTTCAGCCAACGCTGGTGTCTTGTATTGTGCATGCATGCTCTGTTCTTCCTTCTTCTTCTACCTCTAGCCATAGTGTGTGGGACGGACAATGCTGGTTCATGGTCGGCACGGCTAGTGGGTGCTCGGCAACACTAACGGGTGCTCGGCAAGACTGGTGAGTGGTTCACTCACCTGAGCCGGTGATCCTGTGGGCCAACAGAAGGCTCTAGTGCTCGTGGAGATCAGGGTGAGCAGGATTAGGACCGATTTGGTGGTAGAGGCCCCAATCAAAGTGACCGCGAGCAGAGTTGATTCGGTTGAAAGGGATTCAACCAAGGGAGGCCGGAGTACTCTCAACCACAGGGACAGTAGGGGAGCTGGTAGCCGGGTCAGCAGAGTGGACCAAGTCATTAAGGAAGGCAGTAGGGCCAGGAACAGCAGAAGGATGATCACAAAGGGGTCTACAAAAGGAAGGTATGTGCCCCAAGGTCCCTTCTGATATCAAGTGCTATCGCTGTCTTCAGTTGGGTCATCAACAAATTGATTGTGAAAATGAACCTGTTTGTTACAAGTGCAAACAGTCTGGGCATATGGCGGTAGACTGTAAGAATGTGAGCAACAAAAGATTGAAGATGTATGGTTTCGGCATACCTGGCCAGGGCTTTTATTCGATTGACATACCAGAAGTGGAGGTCAAAACTTATCTGGCTACAGGCTTGCTTACCATTCCGGAGGGTGAAGCGACGGAGGAGAAGCTTGATCAAGAACTAAAGAATTTGGTTCAGAAAAAATGGGATTTCCGAGTGAAGAAAATGGACCTACAAGAATATCTGGTGGTTTTCCCTAATAAGAACTCTTTGGAAACTTTTGCCAAGCTTAAGTGCTTTGAAATGCCTCTTTTTGGGTTGAAGGGTACTCTGGAATGCTCCAATGCTGATCCTGAAGCGTCTTCGGTTCTGCAAACTGTGTGGATTAGGATCTCTAATGTGCCAGGCCCAACTCGAGAGGTTGATATTGTGAAGGAGATAGCAGCCTTGGTTGTCGAGCCTTTGGTGGTGGATGAGGTTAGTCTGATCAGAGCTGGTCCGGTTAGATTTTAGGGGAGATGTAGAAACCCGGCAGCTATTAAAGGGGATCTGGAATTTTTCTTTAATGGCACTGGTGTGTTACTGGGTTTTGAGGTTGAGGGTAAGTAAGGTGGGACTAAGGGAGGGAAAGTATGCCCTCTTGGACTAGGAAAACCAGATGGTTCATTTGATAAGGATAAGGATAGACCCTTCAGAGGAGATAACTCTAAGAAATCCTCATCCAAGTTTGATAGGTTTGGCAAAATAGATAAAGAAATGGATTCCAGCAGGGATGGTTCTATGGAGGAACAGTTGGGGGCAATGAAAATAGTGAGTTCATTAACATGAGAAACATGGGAACTCTAGTCATGCCTATTGCGGCTTTTCATCCAGAAATTGGTCTGGTGCAGAGGGGGAACATTGCAGAATTTCTAGATCTTTCTAAGGACCGACTGATGGCTAATCAGCAATTAAAAGTAGGGGGACATGAGGGTTCTGTGGAAATGCCTGTTAATGTTGCTGATGGGGATAATACCTTGAGGTCTGATAACGAGCAAAAAATCATTGTGCATGGTCTGGATGGGAGCTACCTTATGGACAAGAACAAATGGCCAAAATTGACCCTTCCTTCGGAGGCAATAGAGACTGATCCAACTGAGGCTTTAACCCAAGAAGAGTCACTGATTTTGGGGGCCAACAAAGGTGGGGGTCTAGACAGTTCTGACATCAGTAAAGGGGTTTCACATCATTCTGATGTTTTTAAGCCGAAGATATGATGGACTCCTAGTTAGTGCTCAGTAAGGACTCGGATCTAGAAAAGGAAACTGCTAGGTGGCAATTGTCTAAGTCTAAGAAGAAGAGGAAGGGTACCAGGAAGCAAGTTATGGTGGCTACAAGAACTAGCAGTAGGGTCCCTAGGGACCGGATTCCGATTGCTACCAAAGCTGCTAACAGGATCAAAGCCTTGAACGACAACGCAGGTACTTCTTCTCAGAACCCTTTTACGATTTTAAATAATACCTCTATTGATGCTATGGGAAAAGTCATTATTGATTTAGACATAGAAGTAGAGGATCTAGAGGAACAATTAGATGTTTTCAGGGTTGAGGAGAATGCTAGGGCAGCTATTGCTGAAGCTAATTACAAAAGTTTTTCTTGAGAAACAAAAATTTAGGGATGCCCCACAAAATGATGAACAGTTAGCTGATTTGACCATGGAGGTCATTTCCAATATTCAAAGGAATCATTCTCAGTCCTCTCTCAGGAGTGAGAGTAGTGACAGAGATGTGGGCGATAAAGATGATACCTCAGCTATTCAAATTTCCTAATGAGGATTCTTTTTTGGAATGTTAGAGGTTTGGGGAAATCTTACAAAAGGAATCTAGTCAAAGAACATATTCTACAAGAGGAGTTGGATATTGTTGCTCTGCAGGAAACCATCAAGCGGGGCTTCGAAGATTGGGAGCTGAGAGAGATGGCTGGTAACAAGGATTTCAGCTGGCATTGGACTCCTGCTAGGGGTCACTCAAGGGGTATGATTTTGGGCATTCATAATGATGATCTTGAAATCGAACTTGTTGAGATGACTAGCTACTTTATGGCTGCTCAGATTAGAATTAGATCATCAAACTTCAGGTTTTGGGTCATCAATGTCTATGGGCCTGCTCAACAAGAGAATTCTAGAGATTTTTTGTAGGAGCTGGCTGATTTCTGCGATAAGGAGTCTTTACCCATCTTATTGGGTTCTGACTTCAATCTAATTAGGAATGATAAAGAGAGAAATGTTGGTCAAGGGGACCAGAGATTGATGGCTCTATTCAATGACTTCATTGGGAGATTTCAACTCAGGGAGATCTTTGTTTCCAGTGTTAAATTCACATGGTCTAATAAACAAAAACAACCTATCCTAGTGAAACTAGACAGAATTTTAGCAACAGATGATTGGGAGGACAGATTCCCTAAGTGCTCTGCATGGTCAAAAGCCAGGGTGGGCTCTGACCACTGCCCTCTGATTTTGGATTCTGGGGATCAGGGGAATCCTAGACCAAAATACTTCTTCTTCCAAGAACAATGGCTCCACAAGGAAGGGTTCCAAGGTATGGTTTCTGATAAATGGAAGGATTTCAGAGCTAAGTTCAAAGATTAGACATATTCTTTGGACATTTGGAATGGATGCCTTCAAGCTCTTAGAAAGTATTTGAGAGGTTGGCACTTGAATCTGATTTGTACTCAAAGGGAGAACAAATTATGCATAATTAAAAGAATTCAGGAGATTGATCTGTTGCATGAAAGTAGACTGCTTGATATGATGGAGTGGGAGGAGAGAATTGATTTGGAGAAACAACTTGAGGAGCTAAATAACTTAGAGGAAATTTATTGGAAATAGAGGGCTGGTGATAATTGGATCTTGAAAGGGGATGCCAATACTAAATTCTTTCATCAATTTGCTAATGGAAGAAGGAGAAAGAATAATATTGCTTACATGGAATCTGACAATGGTGAAGTTAGAGGACAAAAGGGGATCACATGTGATAGACTACCACAAAAGGTTGTTTGGTCATAGTGATGCCTACTCTTTAAAGTTCGGGAGTAATTTCTGGCTTGTTAACTTTTCCCTAAAAGAGGAAGATAAAGCTACTTTGATTAAAACCTTTGATCTGGGGGGGGGGGGGGGGGGGGGGGGTTAATCTGTAATGATGGAGATGAAAGAATCTTCTGCACCTAGACTGATGGGTTTGGAGTTTCCTTTTATAAACATTTCTAGAAATCAATCAAGGAGGACATTCTTGTTATGTTCAAAGACTTTTGGGCATGTTTGTTGGACATCAAAAGACTTAATTATGGGGTTATCACATTGGTTCCCAAACTCAAGGAGGCTAATACAATTAAACAGTTTAGACCTATATGTCTCCTTAATGTGGGTTATAAATGGTTCACCAAGGTTCTCACAAACAGGTTGGTGCCTATTGCTCAAAAATACATTGGGAAGAATCAAACCAGATTTGTGAAAGGGAGAAACATTTTAGAAGGGGTAGTGGTGCTTCATGAAGTCCTACATGAGTTGAAGAGATCTAAAAGAAGGGGTTTGATTCTAAAAATTGACTTCGAGAAAGCATACGACAGGGTAAGATGGGACTTTTTGGAAGAAATCTTAGTAGGGAGGGTTCCCTCCTTTATGGATCAAATGGGTGATGGATACTGTTAAAGGGGTAGAGTTTGTGTGAACGTTAATGGAGAAAGAAGCTCATATTTTAGAACATATAGGGGGCTTAGACAAGGTGACCCTCCCTCCCCACTTCTTTTTAATTTAGTAGCTGATGCTTTAGGGGTTATGTTAGACAAAGCTGTTCATAAAAATCATATTAAAGGGGTTTTAGATGATCTCATTCCTGGGGGAATTTCACACATCCAATATGCGGATGATACTGTTCTGATGATAGATGAGTCTGACCATTCAATCACTAATCTAAAACTGGTTTTATACTGTTTTGAATGGTTATCTGGTTTGAAGATTAATTTGCACAAGAGTGAGGTATATGTGTTTGGGGCTTCTCAAGGGGAGAAAGAACATATGGCTAATATGTTAAATTATGCTCCAGGAGAATTACCTATTAAGTATTTGGGGATACCTATTAGTGATTCTCAAATTACTATTGCTGGTTTTAGTCATATTGTCCAGAAAATCTATAAGAGATTGGACCCTTGGAAAGGTAAACATTTATGTAGCACCCGGTTTTAAGAACAAAGCCAGATACACACCATATGTGAGTCTAGTAAGTCAAATCTCACATATAGGTACAAATAAAGGTAATATCAATAGACAATGCTTAATATATAACATACTTAGTATAAAGGACATAACATTAGATAGCAAACAATGGAAAGACAACTTTGATCTTTGGGTGAAGACTTCAATTCCATAGGGACAACTGACTGGTTGATCACAAGCCTATTTCCTCCAAACTCTAGCAATCTGGTACCCATCCGGGATTTTTATCCAAATATTTGAAAAATAAAGCAAGCGTAAGTACATGTCGTACTCAACAAATATAACATGAGGTTCATGAGGCTCAAAAGGCTAACACTGGTTTAACTGCAATTAGCTTTTAATGAGTCATAATTTTAGCAATTGAGTAGCAACAAATTTATCACAAGCCCATATAAACACATGCAGGTAAACATGAATAATGAATAGCATAAACAATAATCATTAGTGAGCATCTTTACCATCAGTATCATCAGTGTTCATCATCTATTTTATAAGAGTCCAAGGCTACTCATGACCATGAGCATGGCTGTTATAACAGTTTTACACTCTGTAGAAGTTGTACACTTTCAGTGTGAGTCGTGATTTACCCTTTCACCCGAGGTAGCTAATCTCTTGACCCACTTCTAAAGAAGGTCGATATGGTTCACTATGAAGCATTTCAAAGGTTCGTCAAACAAGTTCTCCTTCTCGATGGCATAATAACGCGCAACCTATACACAAGGGGATAGAGGCCACACTATACCTGATTCATCAAGCCATTCTTATGCCAATAAAAGTAACCACTGACAAGCTAAAAAGGGTCCTCATATTGAGCTAAAGCCAGAGCTATGTAGCCCTTACGGCTGTACTGTAAGTCCCAGATTTTCGCTTACAAAAAAGTCCTTAGGGAGAGAAATCTAGAGCACCATAATAATTGCCCAATGCTCTAGCCCCCTAATTTCATGTTGCTAAAAAGCATCTTTTAGTGTTTATTGTATACTCCGTTAGTCAAGTTACAAGATCATGGCTTTAGTTGAGCACTAGCATCATACTACCCAATGCAATAACCCAAAGGTGTTAAGGAATCCAGGATATCAATTAGCTAGAAAAATTACTACGGTTGCCAAGATAGACACATGCAGCATGAATTAATGATTAAAGGTGTATAGGACAACAAGGAAGGTCCCATGCTATACTTGCCTTAAACTTAGATTCTTCTTCTAGTCTAAACCTTCAATGTATTGCTTCTGGATTCACCACGTATAGCTCACCGACTGAACATGATTATAGAACACCACACAAACATCCATGCAATCATACATGAAGCAAACAATAAAACTAAATTAGAATAGTACATCAAACATAAAATCAAGATAAAAAGTTTGTAAAATGAATCTACGTCTCGCTATGAACACACAGACGCGAAAAGCAATCTAATCAGAGCTATAACGAAGAAGTTATGAGTTAAACAAGATTTCCTTTAATAAAATAATAGATTAAATCTAACCTCAAAATTCAAAAGTTGAAAACATATTTAACAGTAGTATAAATATGTAGATTACTCAATTACAAATCTAACGCAACTTGAATGGATCAAATTGGAGTTAAAACGGAGAAGTTATGACCTAGAGAAAATAGTAGCAAAACTGTAAATAGATGAAAACGTATTTTGAATCTACTAGAAAGAAACTACGCTTTTAGGATAGGAAAACGTATTCTAGAAGTGCGCCTTGGACTACGGGTTAGATTATTCAAAAGCTGAGGGTCTCTTTAGCAAAAGTACAGGGACGGCGGGTTCTAATCTACAAAAATGCGAGGGCTCTTTTGAAAAACTGTCGGCCGAACCGGTACGGTGCGATCACGGCCGTTAGATCTAAGATGGATGGCTCAGATTAGAATCAGGGAGGGAGAAAGAGTCACCGGCCGAAGAAGAAAGCCGGCGCGGCGGAGCTCCATTACCGACGGCAAGAAGCTTGCCGGAGTGCTCGGTTTGGGCCCTAGAGGCCACAGTTTGACGAGCCGAGAGTACAGGGAACAAGAGGAGAAGATGGTGAACTCACCACGATGCTTTTCGCGGTTGGAGACGGCACGGAGGCGACGCGCGGCTTGGTGGGGCGGACGACGAGCACGACGTCTAGGGTTTCGAGCTTGACGCGGCGACTCGGCGAGATAGGAGCTTGCTCCGAGGCTCAGGATGGAGGCGGCACAATGCAGGCTAGGTATTTAAGGCCAGGGAGATGTGGGGCGCATGGCAAACGGTGGAGTCGTGGCGGCGTCAGGCTCTCGGCATGGCGGGGAGTCCGGGTCGGTGATGGCTCGGGGAGGAAGAAGGCGATGCGGCTGCCAAGCGAGGCCGGCTCGTCAGCGAGGGAGCGAGGAGAAAGGACGCGAGCGTCACGCTGCTAGGCTTCGGACCGGAGAAAGAGCTGGGCCTGCGGCCCTCTAGCCCAAGCCGGAAAGGAGTGAGGAGGTAGCGGAGAAGGCCAGGCCGCAGCGGTGCGTTGGGCCACGGAGCTAGAGAAAGCCGAGCTGGGCCAATGAGAGGGAGAATTTTTTTCCTTTTTATTTCTTTTTTTTTCTGAATTCTATTTTCAAATCCATTTTCAAACTTAGTTTGAAATAATTTGAATTTTGGTCAAATCCACACAGTACAATAAAACATATGTGTCAGCATGAATGCACAAAAATATTGCTAAGCCTTATGATAAATTTTAATTTAATGAAAATTATTATTTTTCCTATGTTTTTATGAGCACACAAATTCAAAATTAATTCAATTTCTCTCTATTTCAAAAGGAGCAATTTTTAGGGTGTTACAATTTAACATCTGGGGGCAAACATATTCTTACCAACTCTTGCTTGAGCAGTATCCCTATCTATTGCATGGGCTTCTATTATCTTCAGATGGGGTGCATAAACAAATGGATAGTATTAGAGCTAAATTCCTTTGGCAAGGAGCTGATGGCAATTTTAAATACCATATGGCTAAATGGGAAATGGTCTCTAGACCAAAAGACCAAGGGGGCTTGGGGATTATAAACACTAGAATTATGAATGATTGTTTGCTAGTCAAATGGATATGGAAAATGTTTCAGGAACCAGATGAGCTATGGTTTAAGCTGGTCAAGGCTAAGTATATGTCTGAGGGAAGCTTCTTTGACTCAAATATAAAAGGGAGTTCCCAGTTCTGGCAGGGTCTCCATAAGATCAAACATATGTTTAAATGGGAGGCGATTTTTAGAATTGGAAATGGGAATAACTGCAAGTTCTGGACTGATTGTTGGCTACATGATGTTCCTCTCTGTATCCTGTATGAAGATATGTTTAAAATGGTTAGAGAACCTAACATCTCAGTTGCAGATTGCCTTGATGAGGATCAATGGGTAATAGAGTTTAGGAGAACTCTCTCTGTGGATGAATATAATAGATGGTTGGGTCTGCTAGAAGATCTTCAGGCTGTAAGCCTCAACTTTAATCATGATTCTGTCGTTTGGGCTCTTGAAAGCATTAAAAGTTCACAACTAAATCCCTATATAGGTTCTTGAAAGATTGTGGGGTGGCTAGTAGGATGGCTAGATATATTTGGAAAGCCAAATTGCCTTTGAAAATCAAATTCTTTTTGTGGCAGATTTTTAACAGATTTTTAACAAGTTGCAGGTTGCGCAAAGTCTTATCAAGAGGGGGTGGAAAGGCAGTAAGGGTTGCTGCATCTGTGGGAAGTCTGAATCTGTGGATCACCTTTTTTTTAAA
The DNA here is from genome assembly GCF_019320115.1 of Miscanthus floridulus. Lineage (NCBI taxonomy): Eukaryota > Viridiplantae > Streptophyta > Magnoliopsida > Poales > Poaceae > Miscanthus > Miscanthus floridulus. The sequence continues at coordinate 17,435,741 of NC_089589.1, read as the reverse complement.
TGCCACATTGCTAAGTTTGTTTGGAGGGTGATTGAGGAAGTTTTCAACTTGCATGCTTCTAATTCTTTGGAGGAGTTTAGCTTCTGGATTCAGGGCAAAGGGCCCTTTCCCAGAAGAATAATCATGTTCATGTTTGCAGGGTTTTCTTGGGCTATATGGACGACTAGGAACAAGATGGCGATTGAGAAAAAAATTCCTAAAGCTCCTTCTGATGTCATCTATTGTGCTATATCCTTGATGCAGAAGTGGAGTCTGTTGCTCAAGGAGGAAGCCAAGGAGACCTTTGATCAGGCCAAAGATGCTATCATGAAATGGATGAAGAGCTTCCAACTGAATACCATTGCTGTATCAGACATTGTTGAGATCTAGTCTTTGTAATAGGGTCTGTCTTTTGATGATGTTCTGCTGTAGCTGGTAACCCCAGCAGTTACCATTTGATAATGTCGCTTTCTATAAAAGCAGAGGTAAAACTATTTTAAAACAAAATTCAGGTACAGGTGAGTCAGAGATGGAGTCGGAGTCGGAACTCGGGGGGGCTAGGGCTGGTGCGTGCAGCCGTGCACGCGGGGGCACGGCACCGAGCAGCCAGCCAAGCGTTCGCGTTGGACGGCTTGCCCATTGCTCAGGCCACGACACGAGTGGCGTCAGCATTAGACCACGTCGACGGCGGTGGCATCATCCCTTCCCAGTCCCGCAGGACGGTTGCTCCGCGCCGCAGCCGCATGCACGCGACGTCCTCCGTAGTCGGCCGCACCGCTGGTCCGCCACGACGCCGAATAGTGAACGAGTGAGATGCGGCCGCCGACGCACGACACATGTACGTCCGCCGCCGCGGCGCCGTAGGACAGCAGAGCCGACCGGCGCCCGCACACGAACTGCAGCGTAGCGAGAGCCGTTGCCGCCTGCACGCAGCCGTGCGCGCTCGAGACCCTGCCTCTGCCGCGCAACCAAAGGTGGAACGGGTGTCGAGGAAGACGCGGACGATGTCGAGGAGGCCATCGATGGCTTGCTGTCGGGGAAGGTCGCGGACGCACGGAGCTCTCGCTTCTGGTCCTCATCGATGCAGACGATACGGATGGGGATCGATGACGACGAAGAATACTCCTATTGCTCAGCGGGGCTGTGCCACTGAGCGTTCATCTCCTCCAGCTTCTCTAGGATCACGCCCGTCATCTCCTTTGTCGTCATGGTCACTCCAACTCCGGCACGGTGGTAGTGGGGCCAAGGTTTTGGGATTCATTTTTGAAAAAAAAAAAAATCAGAGCTCACCGAATTGGACGAAATTCGAAAAATTTGGAAAATTCGGACTGGTATCCACTCAAAATTTGAATGAAATTTGAGCAAATTTGAACAAAACTTCCTTAAACGATCAAACATGGCAGTGGGCTTGGAGAGGGTGCATGGGGCGCCCGCGTGGAGCGCGCAGGTGGCGGGGAGGGCAGCGACGACACGGTGGTGGCAGCAGGCGGTGCATATGGCCGCGACCACGCATCAGATGCGGCGATAGCGCGGCGGAGGGCGTCGAGGAGCGGCCATGGCATGTGGGTGGTATCGAGGAGCGTACCTGGTGCGAGCTCGGATGTTGGGAAGCAACCACGGATCTCGTGCGGTGGCTGCAACAATGCTAGTGCACGCGGCGAGCAGCGGAGAACCGGAGACGACGATGCTGGCGGCGGCTCGGGAAAACGATGCGCAGGCTAGCGAGCGTGAGGGAGTTTTCCAGCGTTGAGGAATGTTTGTGGACCATATAATGGGCTAAAAGTTTAAATCGGTCCGAAATATTTTGTTCTGTTTGGTTTTATCTCTGGCCGGGCCGAAATGGACGAATTTCGGTGAAATTTGGCCCATTCGGTCCAAATCCTAGAACGTGAGTGGGGCTCCCTGGATCGGAATAGGAACTGATACCCGTTGTTACCGACCCACAAGTTTACTCAATAATTGGACAATCGGTTGCACATTAGTGGGTTCTAGAAGGTTCTGGAGGAACAAGAAAGGGATTAAAGGAGATCGGCACTGCTAGCGCCCGAAGAGCCTGTAGTCCGCTCCCCACGCCCACGAGGGCCCATGCCGCCTGTAGGCACCCATCCAAGAGCTACCGCTAACCACTGCTGCAGGGACGTGGTCTGCCCGCCGCCACTAACCACCTTGTAGTTGAGAAACACCGCCGAAAATCTGATCCACACAGATCACATGGTGATCAGCACATACAAAAGAAGATAGATGAAACACTTAAAATATACTTCTGAAACACTTGAAAAGACACCTAAAAACACTTAAAAACCATTGCAAACATACGCAACATCTAGATAAACCACTTGCGACATATGTGTGAAACATATGTGCAACATACATCTAAAAACACAAATGAAACACGGGCAACAGACCTTTGCAACATACTTGTATAACCATTGCAACATATGCAACATCTCGATCTACTTTGCAACATCCATCTGAAACATTAACATACCTTTGAAACACTTGAAACATACGCTTCCAACATGTGCTTTCAGCAAAACCTGGTAGGCGGGCGAGTGGAGCACTACATAGCGGGATCTAGCTCTGTGGTCGCGGTGAAGGAGGATGGCAGCGAGCGTGCGGCTGCGCGGCCCTCGGTGAGCGGCTGCACTGCCCTCAAGGCGCATGCAGTGCCCCCGGCGAGAGCGATGCTAGTAGTGGAGGCAACAGCAGCAGTCAGGTGTGTGTGCCCTTGCACGGCGAGGGGGCAGCGGCTGTGGGGTCATGGGGGAGCACGCCGTGGCGGTGCGGGCGCAGCAGCGGTGGAGAGGAAGGCCAGCAAGAGGCATGGTGGAGAGGAAAGCGTGCTTAGGCGCGGCGAAATGCGGTCACAGAGCGCAGTCGTGGCGATGCGTGAGCTTTTTTTATATAAACTATGGTGACTGCAGAGGAGCGGATAGGTTAGCCTTCTAGACATCGAGATCCACCAACAGAGGTGTCCGGCGTGGACGGAGGTCTGCTTCCCAGCTTTTTCGAAAGGGGATAGAAATCGAGCCGTAGCCGGTTCAACCATATGGCTAGTTCGACGCCTTGTCCGTTTTACTTACTTGTGTATTTCTATTGTGCTACATCTCACATACTTCCTCGATGGGCCAAGACAAGTCCAGCGCTGCAGCCTACTTGCTTCTCCAACCTGTTAGCCGTCCCAGCCTATCTCCCATGAGGTCCCTGACATGGCGTTCATGTCAGGGACTACCTTTGGTTGGACCGCCATATGGGCCCTGGGCCTTGGCTGGGGAGTATTGCCTGGACCACTGGAAGACATCTACAAGAGCGTAGGACACAGCAAGGGGAAGGCATCGAAGATTGAGAAGAAACACATCTCCATCTCCTTCTTGAGTTACTGTACTTCTTCCTCGCCGAGCCTACATCTATAGGTCTCTAACTCTCATCCTTGCCATGTTCTAGTTCTCCACTCCTCCATCTAGATTGCTTTGCTTGCTCAAGACCCCCCTTCCCTTGAGGTCGTGTACTCCGATTTGTATCTAAATTGAGCTATTCTGTGAACCAGTTGATAGGTGTGTTAACAATTGGTACCGGAGCCATCGATTCTCAGAACCCTACCACTATGAATCCCCCTACCGAGATCTCTCCTACCTAGTTCCTCCTTGATGAAATCAATAGGCGCTTCGATGAGCAGGACGCAAAGTCGGACACACGCCTTGCACGGTTGAGTGTGACGTGGGGTGTACGCGCAGACACCCCACTCGGTGTCGATGTTCGCCTCTCCGAGCAACCTCAACGTGAATCAACCGCGCCATCGCCGCTGATGCTGGAAGCTACCTCCTCGGTCGCGCAAGAGCAGCGAGTTGCCGCAGTCGACTTCGCCAGGTTCACGTCTGTAGACCAAATCAGCAACGAGGATGGCCTGACCTCCACCAACCTCAACACGCCGCTCGACGCCGACCAGAAGTTGGTCATTCCGCTTTCGCTGCCCTATGTCACGCCCGCTCCCACTCCTTCCTCCGCTGTTGCTCGCGAGGCGAGCCCCTTCTGCCTCGACACCGATGCCCCCAAGCTCGACTCTAAGGCCGATCCGCCCGTGCAGAACTGCGTTCCCATCGAGGATGAGATCCCCAACAACCTCTATCGCGCCAACTCCAGCGTCGTCATCGCCGTAGTTTCCTGCATCCTCGCCGCGCACCTGGGTTCGTTCTGCTACGTCTGCTCCAACTCCGACGACGCGGGATTCTCGCTTGGCGCCTGTGCTGTCTCGCATGTCTTCCCCATCACCATCCCCAAGCTCATCGCTAGCGACTACAATGGCACAGCCGTGGACCGGCTCATGCGTGCCTACAAGGTTGGCCCCAGGACCGGCAAGCTCTGCCTCTTCACCGACCTCCTTGGTGACACGCTCTGCCGCATCTGCCATTCCTCGGCCTTCCTTAGGCTCGATCCACGGTGGAGGCGTCCACTCTAGCGTCTCATATGGCACCCTCCCTAGCGCCTTGCTTCGAGCGATCGGCGTCCGTGTCGACGACGATGGCCTCCACGGCTCTTAGTTCGAGGCCACTGTTCTCGACTTTGAGCCCACGCGCGGCCGCCGCGACCCCACATGGTACACCTATCGGGCCCCTACTTCTAGGATCTCCTATGCATCATGTATCAGTCCCTGGATCAGCAGCTGATACGCATAATTCCACAAGCTCGATATCAAAACCCATACTTTTATTGTTAATGGGATAAACAGGATACATGTTCAGGTTCACATGGCTTGGGCCACTGGCCTCATGTTGTATATCAGAGTTCTAAGACAGCGGTCCTATGTCGACATGGCTTCATTCCTACAAGCATCTTGGAGTACGGACATAACCCTAGTCTAGTTCCTTATGCGTACTCCTATTTCCTAATCGTCGTGGTCCTAGCATATCTCTCTCGTACGGATCCATCACCGAGTATACTCCAAGCTTCTTGTCCTTGCATAGCTCTAGTAGTTCCACACTGGTATGTCCTCCTAAGGCTTCTCACCTAAAAATGTAGAATGGGGAGGGTTGAGTACTTAAAGTACTCGGCAAGCCCTAAACTTGGGTGGAAGGAAAGTGGAAGGAAGGCTATATGGTGGAGGTGTATTATGGTGGTTGAGGTAAAGGTGGTAAGGTGAAGTAATTATAATTATAGATTGGACCCTAGGAGAGTATCACCCTTCTCACTAGTTTCTGAAGTTAAGTATGGTTATCACAGTTGTAGAAGTCTAATCATAGTATCCCATCCTAGCATCTACCCATTCCAAGGACGTGGCTATTTGAATAGATTCAATAAACTCTGCAGAGGTGTACACATTTCCCCACATGACAGACACAGCTCAAAACCATGCGTAGTGGCAGGAGCAGGACTAACGAGACCTCGTACCCGAAGGGACGCATCCTCAGATTTTTATATAATTCTACTGTGGCTTCTCAGGGGTTGGAAAAACACACTAATCTCTCGGGAGGATAACAAATCGTCCCTTCTCATAATCTTGGATGACACCACGTCATCCCATCATATAATCTCGGATGATACAACATCATCCCAATATAATAGTGCCGATCATACCAAATCATCATAATAATCAATAATAGTCATGGGCTCGAACGCGGCCAAAAATTAAGGGGCTTAACGTGGAAGACTACATAGCAACCACGCCAACCAGACCACGAAAGATCCACATCCATGTCGGCTCCTGATATTCCGCTGCCATCACCGGCCTCCTAGTAGAAATCATACTTCCATCTAACGGGGTGTGAGATCAAGCCTACCCATATAGACATGTGGTTGTACGTAACATCGCACTAGGCGAGAGGGACTACGAACCAGTCCTTATGTGACCGAGGCGAGTATCTCCCAACAGGAACCCTCACTAGGCGAACCTATCAAGGTAACTTGTACCACACAAATTACCCTTCACTCGCCCCTTGTCGGGGTTTAACCAAGCTTTACCAACTTGAAGTTCCATAGTTATTATCATCAGGTTCATGGAGCTCGTATCATGTCAAGGTAACCATTATCTTATTATCATCGATCACCTCATCATAGTCAAGCTCATAATTCATTATAATTTCATTAACTCACAATGAGGATTTAAGTATTATTAGTTGAGGTTATTATTTGGTGGAGATGGAGTGTGGAGGGTTTATGGTGGAGGCTAGCAAAATGTGGTGGTGGTGGAGAGGGGGTGATTATGATGTGGCATGTGATATGGAGGGGAAAACGTAGGTGGGTGCTAGGACTTGCGTCCTTTCGCTGGCGATTATGTCCTTATCTGATTATTGTGTCTCCTGTCTCTGACTTCTGAACTCTTCGGGTTCCCTTGATGCGTTATCCTATGCGGTCTAGTGTCAGCAACAAGAACACCCAAACAAAGGGAAATAACAAGCAAAGCAGAAAAACAACATAAACAAACAAACGGTCCTATTGGATGATGAGTTGTTATTTAGGTTATCACTATTACATCAATCTGAAGTAAGGTTTGGATGGAGATACTCCGTCCATAGGGTAGGGCTCTATGGATTTGGTTATGGGAGGGCAGCTGGTCTGATGGAAAACCAGACCATATTATTAGGGGTTCACTATTATGTGAACCTGAAATGAGAATGCCTGACCAAGTCATCACAGATGACCTGGTTGGTCTCCTCAGGTCCACGGGGAAGTGACACACACGCACATGCATATGTGTGTGTCCATAATTAACTAGCAAGGCGGGGAGGCGAGAAGGCCAAGTTAGCCCTATACCGGGGTGTACCCGGGTACCGGGCATTTCCACATATGTGTGTATATAGGCAGTTACTATTTTTGGTGATTGGGTATGGACATATATATATATTTGGGTATGTGTCATGGTATATGAGCACACACGAATATATATATGGGGTCGTCTAATGCTACGGTGGTGGTCTATTACTACGACTAGTATTTAATTTAAATGAGAGAATTCCTTATTTGGCACTGGGAAAATGAGTCGTTCCTTTCTTGGCCCTGAAATTTTCTTCGTTCCCTATTTGACACTCACTTCAACTTTCATCCCTAATTTGACACTACCGTCAAATCCGTTAGCTAACGGTGTTAACTGGCTGTTAAAAAGACGTTTTTGCCCCTAGAAAAAAAAGCGGCGAAGCAAATTTGAGAGGAAAAAAAACCTTCCCCTTTTTTTGCAGCTGGGCGCATGCATCAGAGGCGGGCACAGTTTTTTTTTCCTCTCAAATTTGCTTCGCCGCTTTTTTTTCTAGGGGCAAAAACGTCTTTTTAACAGCCAGTTAACACCGTTAGCTAACGGATTTGACGGTAGTGTCAAATTAGGGATGAAAGTTGAAGTGAGTGTCAAATAGGGAACGAAGAAAATTTCAGGGCCAAAAAAGGAACGACTCGTTTTCCCAGTGTCAAATAAGGAATTCTCTCAATTTAAATATATAAAATGAAGGCAAACAAACTAGGATTTAAATGGGCACCAAATAATGGGGTGAATGGTAGAAATAGGTAGAGCTTAATTTTAGAAGATTTTTTGTGGTGGAATGAAGTAGTTCGGAGTTGAGATGGTGGAGATACGGATTTTCAAAGATTAAAAGAAAGATAGTATGTATGGAATATAGTTTTGAGAATTATTTCTGGGAATTGGAATGATGGAAATGGGGTGAAAATATTTGGGTAGGATCTAGAGTGTACCTAGTTCATTTAGAATTTTTCTGGGAATTTTTCCATGTAGGGAAAATGGATTTCTCACTCCTTGTGTACACTGCTCGTGTGTGCCTAGCAATATCCGCCTGCTGTATGTGGTGGCGTGTGGGGTGTGTATGACGGGTGGGGCCTATGTGTCGGTGTAAGAGAGTCGCTGACACGTGGGTCGTCTCTGCCCTTCTTCACTTCACCAGCGCGGATGCCATTTGGGGCTAGGCTCGCGTGGCGAGAAGGAACGGGGAACGGAGGGAAACAGCGGCTGGGCAGTGGCAACGGCGCGGCGGTGAGGCAGGGGAGAGGCATCGGGGCTCGCCGGAGGCGATTACGTCGGTGGCATCCTTGGTCAGAGCCCGACACGAAGAAGTGGCCGGCGCTCTCGGGACTCTAGCATAGCCCTAGGGCAGCTGGTGGTGGCTTGCTGGAGCGGATGCGACGGCGTGGCGGTGGGCGGAGGCTGGCGCTAAGCGTTTAGGCGTGCGAGGCGAGTGTGGCGGGATGCAGTGGGCGTTGTAGCGTGTAGCGAGAGCTGGGGTTGCGGCTAAGCTCTCTACTGGCGGTGGCGGCGGCGAGGGCGGCACGACAGCGGGGCCAAGGTGACACAAAGGGAGAGAAGAGGCTAGGGCTACGAAATCAATGGGAGAAAAGCTCACGGAGCTTACCTGCCACTCCAATTGGCTAGAGACGCAGTGGAATGGAGGATTTGGAGCTCGGCTCCCATGGCGTGGGCGGCGCACACGGTTGGGGAAGAAATGAACAGGGCTCAGAGGGATGAGGGAAGAGAGAAGGTGAGGGGAGATGGCATGTTCTAGGCCTAAGAGGAGCTGGTGGAGGTTAGGGATGAGGCAGGGGAGCTACGTGGGGGCCTATTTATAGGTGGCGGGGATCGGTCCGCGGTGGCAGGCGGCGGCGAGATATTTTCTACGGCTGGTGGGATTACGCAGGCGCCAAGCTTCTTCTGCGCTTGGGTCCAAGCTAGAGAGGCGGTGCGCACAGTGCACGCTTAGCTGTCCCTCGGCTGGCAGCAAGCTGGAGCAGAGTGGCCATGGCGGGGCGGCTCGTGTCGACGGGTTTTGCGGAGAGGATAAGGATGGCGCGGAAAGAGACAAGGGAGAGAGGCGGTTCGCAGGCGGGACCCGTCCTAACCTATGTGGGCATGGGCGAGGCAGTGGCTAGGCGACGGGAGCGACGCGGTATTTTCGCCGAGGTCGCGAGGTAGAAGACGATGATGACATGTGGGGCCACGGTGTCAGCGGGTGAGGGGGAGCGGACGCGGGCTGTGGCTACGTGTTTGGTTGGGCCGGCCCATTTGGAGGGAAAGGGGAAAAGGGAAAAAGGGGAAGAGGGGCGCGCTCGCGGGTTGGGCCGGTGATGGCCCAGTGCGGGAAGGGAAGGAGGGAGAGGGAGCGGGCCGCGGCGCGGGCCAGAAGGAAGGAGGAAGAGGATTGAGCCCATGAAGTCTTTCCCATTTATGAAATGCTTTTCTTTTTCCCAGAAATTCAAACTAAGGTTTTTGAATGGTTTAGAATTGGATTTTAAGATGGTTTGAAATATGGTACACTAGTAAATTTCCAAGAAAAGTCAAGGAGGTTATTTGGAACGGGGAAGGTTAAGGTAAAATACCAAGGAGGCTTATTTGATGCCAAAGTAAATCCTAGGGCACATGCATAAATTCACACATGTGATTAAAGATGGCAACGGGGACCCGGTCCCCGATTCCCAGCGGGGAATTCCCCTATTAGGGGACGGGGATGGAGTCAAATATGCCACCACGGGGATCTAAACGGGGAGAAAACGTCCCCCGTCGGGTTTGGCGGGGACGGGTCTGGGGGAGCATTCCCCGTCCCCGATACCCGCATCCCCTCCCCGTTTATATACAGGCTTTGCTCTCTTTCCTGATGGCCCAACCAGCCCACGAAGGTCCAATGTCTTCTGAGTATATATAACAGCAATAACCCTAGTTCTACACCTTTGTGATGATTAATATCCTGCTTCTTGCTATTTAGCTATTTTTGGATTGTGATTCGTGGTGTACTCTAATATTGTGTCGATGAACTCATGTGAATGATGATGAATTAACCTGAATGGTGATGAACAAATGCGGGGATGGGGATCCCCGACGGGGATTTTTCCCCTCGCGGGGGCGGGGATGGGGGAGAAATCGTCCCCGTGAGCTTTGGCGGGGACGGGGACGGGGATTTTTCCTCCCCGTGGGGACGGGGATGGGGAGGCAACCTCCGACGGAAAATTCCCCGTTGCCATCTTTACATGTGATTACCCTAACATTTCAAGCAATAAGCAATCAAGTAAGCACTCAAGCTTTTTAATCTAAGTGCATATGGTGAGTTTTGATGCAGGGTTTTTTAATACATTTCCCTTTTAAAAATGGTTTTGCGGAAAATAAGCTAAGCAAGTTTTAATTTGTGGTAAGATTTAAAAAATTCAAATTTTTAAACACGGGTGTTACGACACCATCACGTGTGCGCACATCCTCGTCGACGACGAAGCCGTGCTCGCGGAGCTCTTCTCCAACCTCGCCCGGAACTCCGCCAGCGCCTCAGTCGCGCTCCGCTCGTTCGTCCACTACTCCGTGTCCAAGCGCTGGCCCGGGTACACCTCTGTGCCCTTCAGCCCCAAGGAGATGGACATGAACACCAGCGCCTCGGTCACCAGCGTGACGCTCGCAACCACGCCGCAGCGCCAACTCTCCTACCACCACAGGATGCGGCAACGGCTTCACCAATTCGTACTCCTCCACGAGATGCGTCCTCGCTGGTTCTGGCTGCTGCTTGGAGCAAGTCAGGTGCTCACTCCGTTCATGCAGCCAGGGTGTTCGACGAAATGTGGAGCACCAATTCCCCACTGCAAAATCACTTCGCGCCAGCAGGCTTGCTTCTATGGCCCCATTCCGGAAGCAGGACGACTTGTGCTTGGTCAGTGACCTCAAGGATTTGGCAGTGCGCGAGGAGAGCAGGTACCTCATCACATTTTTCGCTACTCATTTGATTGGTGTTGAGATGCTGGGCTGTGCCACGTGTGTTCCTCCCGGTGAGAATGAATTGGAGGTTCGGATGCAGCAACCATGGCCATCGCTTGCTGTTCTTCCACTCCGGCTATCACCCTGGCCTTTATTTGGTCATCGTAAAATGATGCAGCTACTGGGTGCTTGTCCAGCGGTGGCTTCTAATTCAGCTTGGCTGGGCGGGATGTGTGGGACAGTCATTGTTGGTTCCCAGCAGAACAACAGATCATCACAGTCCCTTGTTTCTTGTCGAGTGAAAGTCTACATTGCTGATAGCATGATTGAGGTGTTTGTCCGAGGAAGATGCTGGAGCTTGACACCAACACAAGGCTGGATTGACAACAAGCTATCATGCATGGAGCTTGGAGTTGGGCAGCACATGTGTGTGGGCCAAGGGAGATCATACAAGTTCAGTTCCAATTGCTCTGTCTTGATTGTTGCAAGATCGATGGTTGTTCAACTGCATTGGCACAAGGAAAATCAGCCCCGGCCACCTCCATGGCCCCTTTTCCATACAAAGCAGGATGGGCAAAGGTTCAGCCCCGCAAAATCTTTTGCCAAGGGTGCTCGAGCATTGGATAGCTGTAGATGTCAGTACGTGCCAACAGTTGCAGAAACCCAAGATTCTCATCGTGGGCTGCTCCTATTGTGTTTCCAGCTTCAGAAGAGTGCTCAAGGGACACCACGTTCAAATGTATTGGCTGAGATACATGCTATCAACTTATATGGTGAAGTGTCGTCTACTAGTATGATGTGGCTCTCAAGTTACAGCAAGTTGCTGCAATTCTCTTGGCTGTCATCTATTGGGGCATGCCTTTCAGTCGTTCTGTGGTCTCACCTGCATCTATCAGTCTCTGTTGGTGGTTCTGATGATTCTGATGGAGTCCATATAGCCGCTGCCTACAAGGTGCTCAAGCTGTAACATAAGTTAAGTCCTCAAGGTGTGTTTGATTCTGATGGTTTGCAGCTCTTGCTATCAGTGAGTATGTCAGCAACACGTCTACAACACCTGAAGCTGATGAAGCAGCGGACTCTGAAGGCGCCGCGCACGCAAGGACGGAACATGGGCCAAGAAGGAGCGTGCGCGAACGCCGGCCCAGCACCAGAGCCCAAGGCCCGGAGTGGGCCTGACCGCATCCCAGCTGGAGAAGGCGTGCCCGAGTGGCCTAAGAGCCGTGTCGTAGAGAGAGGGAGAGATTAGGAAAGAACAAACTTGTAATCTAAACTCCCAATCACCCGAGTGGCCTAAGAGCCGTGTTGCTTCCTCGATCTATATTCCTCTATTCTCGATCTATATTCCTCTATTTTTCCACTCTTTTTGACCAGCTCAAAGCCTACCAACCAGACCCTGATCTCACCTACTATACCACCAGATTCGTGGATGGCCTGCGGCATGACATTCGCATGATAGTTGCATTACAGCGCCCTGCCGACTTGGATACTGCGTACTTGCTTGCCTTGTTGCAGGAGGAGATGGCAGAAGCTGACCCGAAGCAAGAATTCCACGCTGTTAGCCGTGGACCAAGCTTCAAACCGGTACATCGGCCGGCACCAGCTCCACCGCGGCCTCATCAGCCAGCTAACACTATGGGCGAGAAGGCAATCGTCAAGGCCACGGTACCAGCAACTGAAGACAAGATTTCTTCACTCCGTCAATATCGCCGAGCGCGGGGACTCTGTGATTTCTGTGCTGAGAAGTGGTTTCGCGGCCACAAGTGTGCTCCAAACATATCATTGCAAGCTATGCAGGAAGTCTGGGATCTTTTGCAGCTGGACTCTTTTCCGGCACTGCAAGAGGATGATCAGGAAACTCCAGCAGAAGCTCCAGAACACCTGTTTTTGGCACTGTCACATGATGCTTACCGGGGGTCCCAGGGACGCAGAACAATTCAGTTCCAAGGCTCAGTACACGGCCTGCCTGTTACCGTGTTGGTGGATTCAGGGAGTTCGGCTTCTTTTCTAGCGGCATCAGTGGCTGCCCAATTACCTCATCTACAGCGCACACCTTTGGCGGTTTCAGTTAAAGTGGCAAATGGTCAGCTGCTGCATTGCAAATCTGCCATTCTGGGTTGCACTTTTTCTTTGAGTGAATACCAGTTTCAGCATGACCTGCGAATATTGCCACTGGAATCTTATGACCTCATCTTGGGTATCGATTGGCTGGAGCTATATAGCCCTATGGAAGTACATTGGTGCTCCAAGTGGTTGTCTATTGTAAGATTGATGTATAATGCGTGGATATATTGCTTGAGCCCCTTGGACTGATTATATAGGAGTACATGGCTTGGAGGACAAGTAGCCTCTCCTAGAGATAAGGAAGGTTATCCCAGGATTACAATCAATCCTAAACTAACCATATTCGGAGTTGCCTAATATACTCTAACATCCCCCCACAGTCACAATGGGAGCGCGCAGCATGTAAGATTGATGTATAATGCGTGGATATATTGCTTGAGCCCCTTGGACTGATTATATAGGAGTACATGGCTTGGAGGGCAAGTAGCCTCTCCTAGAGATAAGGAAGGTTATCCCAGGATTACAATCAATCCTAAACTAACCATATCCGGAGTTGTCTAATATACTCTTACATCTATACCTTATAAAGGACAAACTGTGGTGTTGCAAGGCCTAACAGCAGTCTCAGACGATGAGGTGGTTCTGCAACTGTTAGCAGTGGAATCTCAGGATGGTGATCCTGGAACAGTTGATCTGCCTGATGATATTGCAGCTATCTTAGCTGAGTTTCCCACTGTCTTCACTGTGCCATCTACATTACCACCTAAAAGAGCTTGTGATCATGCAATTCCACTCATCAGTGGTGCGACACCAGTTAACATCAGGGCCTACCGTTATCCACCGAGCCTCAAGGATGAGATAGAGCGTCAGGTGCAAACAATGTTGGACCAAGGATTAATTCAACCTAGTAAATCCCCCTTTTCATCTCCTGTTCTGCTAGTTAGCAAAAAGGACGGGTCCTGGCGATTTTGCGTGGATTACAGATACTTGAATGCCATGACGGTGAAATCAGTTTACCCAATCCCAATATTTGATCAACTTGTCGATGAGTTGGGATCAGCATCATGGTTCTCTGTCCTTGATCTTCACTCGGGGTATCATCAAATCCGTCTGCAGCCGGGCAAATAATTTAAAACTGCTTTTTCTACTCATGCCGGCCATTTTGAGTTCACAGTTGTTCCATTTGGTGCTACCGGTGCTCCAGCCACGTTCCAGGGAGCTATGAACTCCATACTAGCACCACGCCTTCGCCGCTATGCACTGGTCTTCTTTGATGACATCCTTGTCTTTAGCTCTTCTTATGATGAACATCTCAAGCATCTGCGGCAAGTCCTGACTTTGTTGGCCAACGATAAGTGGGTGGTCAAGTTGAAGAAATGCAAGTTCGCCAAGCAACAGATACACTATCTGGGACATGTACTGAGTTCACAAGGAGTTAGCACGGATCCTGACAAAGTAGCAGCAGTGTTGAACTGGCCGACGCCATCTAATGTTCGTGAGCTCAGGGGGGTTTTGGGGCTGGCAGGATTTTATCGCAAATTTGTTCGCCACTTTGCAGTTTTGGCCAAGCCGCTGACTCAGCTTCTCAAAAAACATCAGTTGTTTGTTTGGACTTCTGATCATCAGTCCGCTTTTGAAGCACTGAAACAAGCTCTCTGCTCTGCACCAGTGTTGGGCACTCCCAACTTTGCCAAGACTTTTGCCCTGGAAACTGATGCATGCCAAAAGGGGGTTGGGGCCGTATTGCTTCAGGACGGGCATCCTTTGGCATATGTAAGTAAACCACTTGGACCAAAAACTCAGGGCTTGTCTATTTACGAGAAAGAGTATTTAGCAATCCTTATTGCCATAGAACAGTGGCGTTCATACTTACAGTTAGCTGAGTTCATCATCTACACGGATCATAAATCCCTCACTCACCTCAACGATCAGCGACTTAATACATCAACAACAACAACAACAAAGCCTTTAAGTCCCAAACAAGTTGGGGTAGGCTAGAGTTGAAACCCAGCGGAAGCAATCAAGGTTCAGGCACGTAAATAGCTGTTTTCCAAGCACTCCTATCTAAGACTAAGTCTTTGGGTATATTCCATCCTTTCAAGTCTCCAAGTTATTGGGCCTCCGGTACAGAATTATATACAAGGGTGCTGATAACACAGCCGCTGATGCTCTATCTAGGAGGGTCCACTCTGAGGAAGTGTGTTGTGCTATTTCAGTTGCTACTCCACAATGGTGTGCTGATGTTGTCCAGGGATATAGTGCTGATCCACAGGCCCAGCGTCTTCTGACCAAGCTGACAACTTCTACCGTCAGCTGTGCACCATTTACATTGACTGATGGCGTCATCCGGCACAAGAATCGGATTTGGGTAGGCAACAACACTGCCTTGCAACAACAGATCATCCAAGCATTCCATAGCTCGCCACTAGGAGGACATTCGGGTGTTCCAGCAACTACCAAACTCATACAGGAATTCTTTGCTTGGCCTGGTCTTCGGAAGCATGTTGATATATTCGTCAAAAGCTGCCCAACCTGCCAACAAGCAAAAGTTGAACATGTTAAGTACCCGGGCCTCTTACAGCCGCTGGCAACCCCATCCTCGGCATGGCAGGTAATCTCTTTGGATTTCGTAGAAGGTTTACCTACATCCAATGGATTCGACTGCATCCTAGTTGTGGTTGACATGTTTTCCAAGTACAGTCACTTTGTGGCATTGAAGCATCCATTTACTGCTCTTTCGGTTGCTAAGCAATTCATGCTCCATATATATAAGTTACATGGGTTACCATCAGCCATGGTTTCTGATCGTGACAAGATCTTTACAAGTCAGTTATGGAAGGAACTGTTTCGCCTTGCTGGAGTGGAACTTCGTATGAGTTCGGCCTACCATCCCCAATCGGACGGCCAAACGGAGAGAGTGAATCAATGCATGGAGACATTCCTAATGCCGCTCCTTCCAAGTGGGTAGACTGGTTGCATCTCGCAGAATTTTGGTATAATACTACCTGTCATTCAGCATTGAAGCAGTCTCCGTTCGTGGTCCTCTACGGTCACACGCCGAAGCAGCTGGGAATTGACGCTGCCTCTGCTTGCTCGGTGTCCTCTCTGGATGATTGGTTCCAACAGGGAACAGTGATGCAGACTTTGATTCAACAGCACTTGGCCAGGGCACAGAACCGTATGAAAATGCAGGCGGATAAGAATCGCACGGAGCGTTCATTTTCAGTGGGCACCTGGGTGTATGTCAAACTTCAACCCTACGTTCAGACTTCGGTTGCTGCCCGAGCAAATCAGAAATTGTCCTTTCGGTTCTTTGGCCCCTACCTCATCACAGAGAAGATAGGCTCAGTCGCTTACAAGTTGCAGTTGCCGGCCTCTTCTACTGTCCATCCCATCTTTCATGTGTCCCAGCTCAAGGGCGCTATTCCAGTAAGTCATGTGGCTCAACCATTACCAGATACAATTGATGATATGCAGGTACCCCAACGCGTTCTCCAGAAACGTGTGGCCAAGTCTGGGACTGCTGTGCGCCTTCAGGCGTTGATTCAGTGGACCGGCTTACCAGCTTCTCTGGCGACCTGGGAGGACCTGGAAGCTTTACGTCAACGCTTCCCTCGAGCACCAGCTTGGGGGCAAGCTGGTTCTGATCAAGGGGGGATGTCAGCAACACCTGAAGCTGATGAAGCAGCGGACTCTGAAGGCGCCGCGCGCGCAAGGACGGAACATGGGCCAAGAAGGAGCGTGCACGAACGTGTCAGGACAGAGGACCAGCACGCTGTGCCGGAGGAGCAAGTGGAGTGTGCTGTGCCGGGCTCAGCAGGAGGAAGGCCTGCTCGGCCCAGGAAGAGGAGTGTCCGGGTGTTTGGGCCTCAGTGGAAAAACGAGTGAGTCCATCTTGTATCGGTGTGTGCGTGAGTTTGGCGTATATGTGAGGAAAAGGGGCATGAACATTGTAACCGAATATCTTAAACTACACGCAAGCTTCGTCTGTCTCCATTTTCCCTTGCTCTGCTGCCTCGCCTTGCTCTGATTTCTCTCCTTCTTCCTCCAATTGCTGACAAATTGGTATCCAGAGCCTATCGTTCCTTGGCCGATCTATCCTATTCCCATCCTGGAACCCCACGACATCATCCACGACCATTTTACCAGATTCCGTAAGCATTTCGGTGCCATGGATTCCAACACCAAGCTCCTGATGGATGAACTCAAGTCCGTGAAGACCCACATCGAAACGTCCCTTGGGGAACGTATCGGGGAGGTGGAGGTGTCGCTGGGCAAGCGGATCGGGGCGGTGGAGTATTCCATCGCGGATCGATTCAGCCGGTTGGAGGATGCAGCTAAGGTGCTCGATGAATGGAAGCCCAAGGTGGACGCGTCGGTGGCGGAGCTGCGCGCGGAGTTGGGGGCGGTTCGCAAGTCCGACGCGGTGGTGGAGCAGTTGCGCGAGGAGATGACTGCCCTTCGCAAGTCTGTGAGTCGTGTGGTGCTCGACTCGGAGCTGGCGACTTCCGCTGGTGTCCTGAAGTCCCATCCCGTGGTGGCCGCGGCGACATCATCTGCCGGGCACCCGGCCATCGGCCCGTCAGTTGGGCACGGCGTTGCACATCATCACCGGGGGTTCGAGTCCATAGCTCAGCCCTCGGTCAAGGGTAAGCCAACCATCCATCCCCTTCCCCAGCCTGCCCATCAGTTTGTACTGCATCGATCTCTCTCTAGTTCTGCTTTGGACATGGGGGATCGGGAGCTCTCTGGTGTTGAGGGGGCGCCGCATGAGTACCGCGCACATTGGGGACCTCAGTATTCTAGTAGCAAGCTACCGAAGATGGATTTTCCAGTTTTTGATGGGGAGGATCCCAAGCTGTGGCTCAGTCGTTGTGACGACTATTTTGACATGTATTCTGTTGAGCCCAGTCAATGGATTCGTGTAGCCACGATGCGGATGAAAGGTGCTGCATCTCGTTGGCTGCAGTCCTTAGATCCAAAGGTGAAAAAGGTTAGCTGGGAGGAGTTTTGTCAACTGGTCCTAGATCGTTTTGGTCGGGATCAGTATGAGTTGTTGATTCGCCAGTTGTTCCACATTCGTCAAACTGGTAATGTTCAGGAGTATGCAGATAGGTTCACTGGTTTGGTAGATCAGCTCATCGCTTATGGCAAAACTACTGATCCTCTGTTTTATGCCATGCGTTTTGTGGATGGGTTGAGGGATGACCTTCGTTCTGCTGTGCATATGCAACGCCCATCTTCTGTGGATGCTGCCTGTGTTCTCGCCTTGTTGCAGGAAGAACTGGTGGATCCTGGGCGGAGGAAGTCCGCGTTCAAGAACCTGCCCATGCTGCCGGCGGCCACTGTTCCTGATCGTGGCGTTCGGGCAGCTCTGGGTGGGGCTCGGGCTGATGATCGTCGACCCCATGGCGTGGAGGACAAATTGAATACGCTGCGGTCTTACAGGCGTGCCCGCGGCCTTTGTGTTCGATGTGGTGAGAAATGGTCTCGCGACCACAAATGTCCTGAAGCCCTTCAGCTACACGCCCTCCAGGAGTTCTGGGATATGTGCAATTCGGATGACTATGAATGTGTTGATCCAGTCATCAATGAGGAGGATTCAGCTCAGGTTTTTGCTGTCCAGGTGTTAGCGTCAGTTGCTGCTTCTGCTCCAGTTCGCTCTATACATCTTGAGGGTTCCGTTCAGGGCATTCCGGTGCAGATTTTGGTGGATTCTGGCAGTACTTGTTCTTTTGTCAGCACTGATCTCGCTAGCAGGTTGTCTGGCGGTCAATCCTTGGCAGCTCCACCTTGAGTCTGCATTGCTAATGGTAATATCATTGTCTGCCCCCAGTTTTTCAGTGATCTATCATGGGAAGTGCAACAATGTCAGTTCAATTCATCTTTCTTGGCTTTACCTATGCCATCCTATGATATGATTCTTGGCATGGATTGGTTAGCAAGTCATAGCCCGATGCAGATTGATTGGCAGCACAAATGGCTCTTGATTCCTCACGGCCAGAATATGGTTCGCTTGCAAGGGAAGCTGATGGCGTTACCAGAGGGATCAGTTATCCAGGTGACGGCCTTATCAGCGGCAGACATTCCTCAAACCATTTCTGTTCATCCAGCAGTATCAGATTTATTGCAAGAGTTTGAATCAGTTTTTGCTCCTCCTACTGGTTATCCTCCTGCACGGCCTTCTGATCATGCTATACCCCTGATTCCAGGGGCCTCGCCTGTGCAAGTTCGTCCTTATCGCTACCCGCCTGCTGTCAAGGATGAAATTGAGCGGCAAGTAATGGATATGCTCAAGGCTGGCATCATTCAACCGAGCAATAGTCCATTTTCTTCTCCAGTCTTACTTGTCAAGAAGAAGGATGGGTCGTTTAGATTTTGTGTCGATTTCCGCCAGTTGAATGCGCTTACTGCTAAGGCCAAGTATCCGGTACCAGTGATCGAGGAGTTGTTGGACGAGCTAACCCATGCTTCGTGGTTTACTTGTTTGGATCTCACAGCCGGCTATCACCAGATCAGATTGCAGCCAGGTGAAGAACCAAAAACAGCTTTTCAAACCCACTCGGGTCAGTATGAGTTCCGAGTCATGGCATTCGGTCTCACGGGGGCACCGGCCACATTCCAGAAGGCAATGAATACTACCCTGGCCTCATTGCTTCGCAAAGGCGTTTTGGTTTTCTTTGATGACATTCTCATTTACAGCCGGTCGCTTGAGGAACATTTGGTCCATCTTCGGCAAGTGTTGGAGCTTCTCCGCCGTGATCAGTGGCAGGTCAAGCGCTCCAAATGTGTCTTCGCTCAACGTCAGTTGAAGTATTTGGGGCATGTCATTTCGGAGCAGGGCGTGGCGACTGACCCGGACAAGATTCAGGCAGTTTTGAGTTGGCCAGTACCATCTTCGGTTAAGGAGCTTCGCAGCTTCTTGGGGTTGGCAGGCTACTACCGACGCTTTGTGAAGCATTTTGGGGTGATTTCTCGCCCTCTCACGGACTTGCTGAAGAAAGGAGCCTTGTTCCTCTGGTCCACAGTTCATGATGCTGCCTTCCATGCTCTGAAGCAGGCCCTAACATCAGCTCCTGTGTTGGCTTTACCGGATTTTTCTAAGCCCTTTTGTGTAGAGACAGATGCCAGTGGAATAGGCATTGGGGCAGTACTTACACAAGATGGTCACCCACTGGCTTTCCTCAGCAAATCTCTGTGTCCACGATCTCAAGCTCTCTCTACATATGAAAAAGAATACTTGGCTATCCTTCTGGCCCTGGAACAGTGGCGCAGCTATTTACAGTATGCTGAATTTCGTATTGTGACAGATCAGAAGAGTTTAGTTCAGCTGTCGGAGCAACGATTGCATACGCCTTGGCAACAAAAGGTTTTTACCAAGCTCCTTGGGTTGCAATATCAGATTGTGTATCGCAAGGGTGTGGATAACCGTGCTGCTGATGCTCTGTCTCGTGTGCCGGCACTGCAATGTTCTGCGGTCTCTGTGGTTCAACCGCAATGGTTGCAGGAGGTGGCTGCTTCTTATGAATCCGATGTTCATGCACAACAGTTGATTGCGAGACTGGTTCTTGATCCGATAGCTGTTCCCCATTTCACTTTTCGGGATGGATTGCTGCGCTACGATCAGCGCATATGGATCGGTCATAACGAGGAGCTTCAAACTCGTATCATCGCTGCCCTCCATGACAGTGCTCTAGGAGGTCATTCCGGGATTCCGGTCACTTATCGCCGTATCAAGCAGTTGTTTGCCTGGGCCGGTTTGAAGGCAGCAGTCCACGACTTTGTCCGTTCATGTCTTACTTGTCAGCAAGCCAAGCCGGACCGTTCGCGTTTACCTGGTCTCTTGCAACCCTTGCCGGTTCCGGATCGGGCTTGGCAGGTAATCTCCATGGATTTCATTGAAGGTCTTCCAATGTCTGGTGGCTTTGACTGTATTTTGGTGGTTGTGGACACTTTCTCCAAGTATGCACACTTTTTGGGCCTGAAGCATCCTTTCACTGCTGCTGGGGTAGCTAAACTGTTTCTATCACAAGTCTACAAGTTGCACGGGTTGCCCAATGCTATTGTCTCCGATAGGGATCGTATCTTTACCAGTCACTTGTGGAGGGAGCTGTTCAAGTTGGCTGGAGTTGATCTGTGCATGAGTTCGGCATATCATCCGCAGTCCGATGGACAAACAGAGAGGGTCAATCAGTGTTTGGAGGCTTTCCTCAGGTGTTATGTCCATGCTTGTCCGCGCCGCTGGAGTTCCTGGTTGGATGTTGCGGAATTCTGGTACAATACCTCATTTCATTCAGCTCTTGGCCGCTCGCCATTCGAGGTGCTGTATGGATTTGCTCCTCGCCAGTTTGGGTTGCCAGCTGTCGGAGATCATCCCATCGCTGATCTGTCTGAATGGTTTCGGGACCGTGATCTAATGACTCGGTTGGTCAGACAGCATCTTCATCGAGCCAAGCAGCGCATGAAGAAGCAAGCGGATGAACGCCGTTCCGAACGTGAGTTTCAGATTGATGAGTGGGTTTTTCTTAAGCTACAGCCCTATGTACAGTCATCTTTGGCAGACCGTGCTAACCAGAAGCTGGCATTCAAGTTCTTCGGGCCCTTTCGGATCATTGAGCGTATTGGGTCCGTTGCCTACCGTCTGGAGCTTCCTGCGTCTTCCTCTATTCACCCTGTCTTTCATGTGTCACAGCTCAAGAAAGCAGTCGGTGGTCACCATGTTGTGGAGAAGAATCTGCCTCCTCCTTCCGTTCGCTGGAGCGTTCCTGAAAGGATTCTTCAACGTCGCTCAATCTTCAAAGGTGCGGTTCCTGTGCGTCAAGGACTGATCAAATGGTCTCAGTTGCCTTCATCTCTGTCCACATGGGAAGATCTGGACTACCTTCGTCAACAGTTTCCGCGCGCTGCTGTCTGGGGTCATCCAGGCGCGCAAGGGAGAGGGGATGTCAGGACAGAGGACCAGCACGCTGTGCCGGAGGAGCAAGTGGAGTGTGCTGTGCCGGGCTCAGCAGGAGGAAGGCCTGCTCGGCCCAGGAAGAGGAGTGTCCGGGTGTTTGGGCCTCAGTAGAAAAACGAGTGAGTCCATCTTGTATCGGTGTGTGCGTGAGTTTGGCGTATATGTGCTGGCTGCGTCCAGGAAAAGGGGCATGAACATTGTAACCGAATATCTTAAACTACACGCAAGCTTCGTCTGTCTCCATTTTCCCTTGCTCTGCTGCCTCGCCTTGCTCTGATTTCTCTCCTTCAGAACGCCGGCCCAGCACCAGAGCCCAAGGCCCGGAGTGGGCCTGACCGCATCCCAGCTGGAGGAGAAGGCGTGCCCGAGTGGCATAAGAGCCGTGTCGTAGAGAGAGAGGGAGAGATTAGGAAAGAACAAACGTGTAATCTAAACTCCCAATCACTCTTCTGTTCTACTGAGATTCATCTGAACTACCTATTTGCTGTTGCTTCCTCGATCTATATTCCTCTATTCTCGATCTGTGCTTACAGAATATGACTGGTTGTGCACTGATTCAACAGCGAGTACAGCGGCAACGTGGTGGCAATTGTCGGTGTTTCTTGCTTGTCGTGACAGCACATAAATTTCGAGTCGCAAGGTCATGTACCAAGTGCAAGGTAATCAGCTGGGAATTGATGCTGCTTGATATGGGCTTCTTGACTACAGACAAGGAAGTGCAGTACAATGCTGATTGCTTGAGCTCGACATATTCAGAACACGAGTTTCCGCAGTTCCTTTGCGATCCTAGTGGTTCTATACTTCTCCATCGGCTTGGGGGCGAGCCGAATCTCAAGGAGAGGGGAATGTCAGGGATTGGGCCGCCATATGGGCCCTAGGCCTTAGGCCGGGGAGTATTGCCTGGACCACTGGAAGAGTGCAGGAACAGCAAGGGGAAGGCATCGAAGATCGAGAAGAAACACATCTCCATCTCCCTCTTGAGTTACTGTACTTCTTCCTCCCCGAGCCTCCATCTGTAGGTCTCGAACTCTCATCCTTGCCATGTTCTAGTTCTCCACTCCTCCGTCTAGATTGCTTTGCTTGCTCGAGACCTCCCTTCCCCTGAGGTCCGATTTGCATCTGAATCGAGCTATTCTGTGAACCAGTTGATAGGTGTGCTAACAGTCCGCTTGATCGGCTTCGGTGAGCAGGGCGGCAGCACGGGTAACCGCGCGGGCCACCGGCGAGGCGGGCGAGCTCACCGGCGAAGCGGCGCGGCGAGCCAAACGCGAGCTTGGCCGCGGGACACCGGATGCGCGCAGAGCATCATCGAGCTGTGATGCCGTGGACGAGCTGTGGGGGAGTCACGTGCGCCTGGAGCCGGCCGTGCCCGCGCCGGTGGCCGAGTGGCCACCGCACCGCGTTAGGGAGCGTGTCCGCCCCGTCATGGCCGGGGGCCTGGGCCACCGCACCGCCCAGCCGTGGGGGCAGACCCTCCTTGTAGGTTTGTCTGCCGGATCGGCCGACGCGCACGCGGACACCACAAGGCAAGCGCCAGCGCCGGCGTGGCGTAGCGCTCTCTGACCTGCGGTTAGCTTCGCGCCGGCAGCTTCCTCGTGTTCTTCTCCTTCCACGAGCCCAACGCCGAGGAGGACGGCAGCAAGGTCCAGGCCTTCCTCGGAGATGGAGAGCGCCATCAGGGACCATCTGCTTTGGGCCAACGCCACCAACCAGGAGATCGACCACGCGCTCAAGGTGAAGCCCTGCCACACTGATCATTGTTTTTCGCCTTCATTCACACGTTTGTGTTTCAGACGCCCTGATGAGATTTTTTTTCTGTTATCAATTACGTCGTCATTGTACTGTCGTATATTCAAGAGTTGCTTGTTTTAATCATGTAATATCCAAATTTGAAATTATCCAAAATTCCCATAAAAGAAAACATTCCAGTGATCCAGCCAAAGCTTATACTAACTATGACCATTCATTTTCTGCACATGCCACTCGAGCTTGCACCTTGCAGTGAAAGAGTTGCAGAGGATTAATTCCTTCAAAGCACCACGCGAGAAGCTTCTATGCATCATGAGCTGTTGTCAAGTCATCAATAACTTGCTTCTGAACATATCAATGTCAAATGTTCGTACATTATCTAAGGCTGATGAATTCCTTTCTATTCTTCGCTTGTTTGTTTCAGCCAGGGCTTATCAGCCAGCCAACAGTGTTTTTCTCTCACAACAAACCAGCACCTGTCAGGCTTATCAACCCAGAAACCAACCAGCGAACAGGCTCCTTATCTATATTACTATCAAGACAAGGCCAATCCTCAGCTGCACTCAAATCTGAAGTTTGTTCAGATCTATTAGAAGAGAAACAAAGCTAATTTGGGAAGTCGAATATTATCAGACAAACCTCATTTCAGCAAAGATGTTTATAATAGATATTAATGCTCGCTCACTATCAATACAGGAAATCGAGTTTCTGAAACATATGGAAACAGCAAGACTAGGTACTTAAACATCAGTTGCTAGCGGAGTTTTTTTATATTTTTAATCCTTTTTTTATTCAATATTTTTTTAGACACAGTTGTTATTAAATATTGAATAAAAAAGATTAAAAATATAAAAAATCCCGTTGCTAGCCCAAGTAGCTCACAGGGCTTCCCACATCTACAAGGGCAAATCAAGAGGAAACCGATATGACAGGTTTTCTTACTATATTAGTCAATTTATTCAAAGAAGTTTATTTGACCATGGATTTGCATTCCAGTTTTCAACTCGCAAAATAGTTTCTCATGCCATGAAACAAAATGTATAATGATATATTATGTATTGGTTCAAGTATGATCATGGATTTGCATTCCAGTTTTCAACTCACAAAATAGTTTTTTTTTTTACCTTGAAACAAAATGTATAATGATATATTATGTATTGGTCAAGTATGATATACGATATTATGTATGTATCCCTCGCTATTCTTCCATAAACTAATTCTAAAAAAAACATGTATTTCTTGTAGGGACGTTTAGAAAGGATAGACATTAGTAGTTAGTACTCAAGACATCTTCCAATAATGGCAAGAAAGTTTGAGAGATATGCAAAGGAAAAAAAATACCACAATACTAATACATTATATATATTATTAGGTAACTACCTATTCAACTTTGGAACTAAGCAACGTGTTATATATCTACCTTATTCAGATTTTGAACTATAGTGGCACTGCACAAAACAACTTAGTACTAAATAATAAATGGATTTATTTCGACATGGTTCATCATATCCTTCTCAACTCCTACTTTTTTGCGGAATTGCATGCACTCTATTGATTTGCAGAGATGCTTTCCATCAGAGCCTTAAAAACGTTATCTCATCATGTAAAGTACCTAAGAGCCCAAGCGGTGAATTCACGTCAATTCAAAACAAAATAAGCATATTCAGGCAAAAACATTAGTAACATTGTTCGTATTTGCTTTTTATATATTAATTATCTTGTAATACTGCTATTTGTTCTCCTAACACTAATGGCAATATAACTCTTTCACTACCACTTCTATCTATACAACTACCACGGGACCGCGCGGCAAGGCCGCGCGTTGCTTTCTAGTCTGGAACGGAGGAGACACCAAGTAGCATGTCGCTGCCGTGTGTTTCAGCAATTTTTCTTTTGAAGGAACTGGAGGGGCTAAAAGCCCCTACAGGAGTTTTATTAGACGTATCAGGTGCAAACCAAACAACCTGTGTAAACTTAAAAATTACTGATCAAGACCACTAGATGCTGATCCAATGGATGGGGTGAGAGGTGGGATTTTTTTACGCTTAAGCCCCCCACCCGCTGGCCTTTTTTTTTTGCGCTTAAGCCCCCTCACTCTATCCATTGGATCAGCATCTAGTGGTCCTGATTAATAATTTTCAAGTTTACACAGGTTGGTTGATTTACACATACGTTGCTATTTTATTAATACAAAGAAACGTGTTTCAGCAAATTAGATTAGACGCTCATTATACGTGCCAGTGTCACGTGCGCAAATGATTCATGGTTTAACTCCGTCGATAAACAGAGTTTGTGATGCTTTGCATCACATTGTTTTGGAGCTGTACTTTTGTCAACGTTCCTCTTTCAGTAATTAGTAGGTAATAAAATAAAGTTGTACTGTTGTTGAAATTGAAACAGAATCTGTGAGAGTGAAGACCATACTTGCACATTGATGCATCCGTTTACAGTTTCAGCTCGCAAAGGCATCAAATTCAAATTAAATGAAACCTAAGACCAGCCGGAATATACATAGTAATAGAAGTATAGAACACTTGCAAATTCTAACATCTCTGCTATCTAAAACAACTTCATTAGAGCCCATGAGTGTAGCATCTCTGCTAGGCGATTACAAACTTGGTTTTACTAACTGAAGAAACAAGCAGCCGGAGCCCATGAGTGCGTGCGGGGTGCAGCTATGCAACGGGAACCAAGAACGCTGTTGGCATGGGAAGCATGCTGGATTCCGGCGCGGCGACGACGAAGCCCGGTCCAGCGTACATGGCCCGTGGCTTCCATACTATCTCCTCCTCCTCCGTGTCGATGTCGTTGCTGCCAGTACTGCTGCTCTCGCCGTCGTCCAGCAGCTTGGCCTGCGGCGGGCAGCACTTCTTGAGCACATCCCAGCGCTCGGCGGATGACGCGCGGCTGATCGTCCACTTGCCTGAAGACGACGACGACGACGAAGCTGGGCTCGCTGCCTTCTTGTGCGCGTCCCACCTCTCCACGGAGTCGGCCCGGCCGGGCTTGGGCGGCGGCGAGGCGGCCATGTTCTTGAACGGGGATCCGTGGCCGGCGCTGCTCCTGACGCTGTCGGCGGGACGAGGGCCTGACGATGCTGAGGCTGAGGGTTCTGCGACAGCCGGCTTGGTCTTGCCCGCGTCCCACCTCTCGTCGGAGTCGGCGCGGCTGGGCTTGGCGAGCAGCTTCGCTTGGAGGATGGCTGCGACGCACGGTGGTGGCGTCGGGAGCAGCGGTAGCATCTTCCACTTGGGCGGGGTCGGGAGCAGCGCGGGGAGAGCCGCATGTGCCATTGCGAGGTGCACGCGGGCGACCGGGATCGCCATGGATCTTTGATGGAGATCGACGCGCGCGCGGTCACGCGGCACGGCGGCACCAGCGAACCAGAAGCGGCGTCGCAGGTGAGCTGGGCGAGGCGGAGAGGATGGATCGGCCGTGGCAGAGCAGCATCCGTGAGATATATAGGCACAGGGAAGTTGCCGTGGCAGAGCAGCATCCGTGAAATCTCAGGTACAGTAGAGGTGAGTCGGAGTCGGAACTCAGGTCCGTCTCGCCGCCGCCGCGTGGGCGCCACGCCATATCTGTCCGCTTTGGATTGGGGTTGCGAGTCGGAACTCCCTGCGCCCCGGTGGAGATGGCGGCGGGGCCTGCTGTGGCTGGTGCACGCGGGCACGGCACTGAGGCTACCGAGCCGAGCAGCCCGGCCCGTCAAGTGTTCGAGTTCGACGGCGCGCCCATTGCTCAGGCCACGACACGAGTGGCGTCAGCATCAGACCACGTCGCCGGCGGCGGCATCCCTTCCCGGTCCCACAGGACGGTTGCTCCGCACCGCGGCCGCATGCACGCGGCGTCCTCCGTCGTCGGCCGCACCGCGGGTTCGACGCCGAATAGTGAACGCGTGAGCTGCGGCCGCGACGCACGACACGTACGTCCGCCGCCGCCTCTGCCTGAGATGAGACCACGGCCCCGCCGGACAGCAGAGACGAGCGGCGTCCGCACACGCACTGCGGCGCTGCGCGCCGTTAAGTTGCCGCCTGCACGAAGCCGAGCAGCCGTGCGCCCTCGAGACCCCGCCTCTGCCGCGACCGCGATCCCCGCGCGCCGTTGCTTCTCAACCTCGCAAAGTTGCCTCGGCCAGGCAGCTCCCCAGGCGGCCGGTCGACTTCGAGCGCCTGATGGCCGGATCGCGAGCTCATGGGCAGCACGGTTTTCCTCTCTTCTCGTGTGGACCACTCTCCACTCAGATTTCGAAACGCTCCCTTGCACGGTGTCTGATCATCTCGACAAGATTAGTCAAAATTAACAGTTGCCTACCACTTATCACTATGTCTGACTGTCTGTAATGTCGGAAGTCACTTATTTGCATTGCTTGTGACGCTGTGGTGCCTGCTGGACTGTACTGTGCGACCTCATTCAAGTAAAATTTAGCATGCAAACTCAACCATCCTATCCATTGTCGTCTAGTCCGGTTAGGATACCTGGCTTTCACCCAGGCGACCCGGGTTCAAATCCCGGCAATGGAATATTTTTGTTTGGTATTTTTTTCTGTCTTGTTTTTGCTATTTTTTTTTTCTGTCTTGCTTTTTTTATATATTTTCTCTCTCTGTCTTTCTATTCACGTTTCTCTTCCTCACATGGTTATACCGAAATGAGTCTTTGCTACACCTAAAATGTCTTTCTATTCACGTTTATCTTCTTCACATAATCACACGTATTGGCTACACGATATCATACTTCTTTGATTCTTTGATGGATGGAGTTTTAACATGACTGTATCGGCTGTGGCACTCTACCTCGTTGGTTATTGCAAACTACTAAAGGAAGGAAACCCTTGTTGTTGTTGTTGTTTTTGCAAACTAGTAGAGGAGGGAGGAAGGGAGAGGTTGGTTTCGGTGTGGGTGTGCAACATAAACAAGATACATCGTGTACATAGACTTTTCCAGGAGGGAAAAATAGCAGTCCATAATATCACATATTCATATATCTCCTAGCCTTTTGGAACCGCGAGATCACAAAAAAAAACAGTCATAAAATTAAAATTGGACTGTTCAAAAATAATTCACTACTTGTACATATGGTTTTTATATATTCGCTACTAGAGCAATTCCACAAGCCTCTACAAAATTCAATTTCTATATCTCTACTATCTGAGAGCCATTCAATTTCAATGAATATACTCTCCGTTTTTTTTTCTTTATACACAAATAGCTTATTACGAAAAATTTTCTTGTACCAAAGAATGCATATAAAACTATCATATATTGTATTTAGAGTGCTATGTAGTAGTCTAAATCGACTCATGCAAATAAATAAAAATCAAAGCAACAATGCACAAAGGACGCACGGACCGCCTTTCTCGTTCCTTTAAGATCGGTCTTCTCCAGCGGTTCAATTCATGGGACTGCCAGGTCGGACAATGATTTGGTTTTTTTATCACTTGAGCTATGACACAGGAAGGGATAGGGTTGGAAGAGGGAGAGCGTGTTGGGCCATCTCATTGTTGGACTGTTGGGCTAGCCTTGTGCTGTACGCCGATGCGGACACACTTCTTCGCTTGCTTCTCAATGACCAAAGCCGAAATTGAAAACCAAAAAACCGACATTTTGGTTCGGTTCGACTTGGTTTTTGATTTCCGGTTTAAAAGTGCCCAACCCTAGTCATCATAAGTTGGGGTTCTTAGTTACAATGTCACAAGTAGTTCTTTTAGGGCTCACAAGTACTTAGAGTTTTGCAAATTTAACTCATGGTTTTTGCCTGGTCAAGCAACGGTTCTATTTAGCTGGTTCCTAAGCATGGGGGCGATATAGTAAAAGTAAAATGTACAATATTACTATGATTCGTGATATGTTCGTGAACGCACAAACCATTATAATTTGTTGACCAACATAAAAAGATTTATTTAGCTTTCGAATTTAATTGGATCCAATGTACGCTCATGAGCGTCCGTTTTTGTACTTAGTTTCGCAAAAATATATTTATAAGAAATAAATACTTCAATATAAAATCCATCAGAAGTTCAGAACAGAAGACAAAGGTCAAAATTTGATTACAAATTCTCCATCTCGGTAGGACAAGTTCAATACTCCCTCGGTTCGAAACTATAAGTCGCTTTGACTTTTTTTTGATACATCTATTTTTTTATGTATCTGGATATAATAATATGTCTCCATGCATAACAAAATAGATAAAATTCAATTGGAACGGAGGGAGTAGTTCAAACAAAGCACGAATGATCTGTTTTGGACCAATGGGCCTAGACAACTAGTTTCCATGGGCCTTAGTTTCTAGGCCCAGGCGAAACAGCCCCGGCCCCCGGACTGCGTTTGACTTCCACCCTGCTGTCTCTGTTTCTTCGGATTCTTCTCCCTTCAGGCGTTCACCCCCTCTTCTCTCGTGGCGACGACGGCGACAGACGCCGCCGCCCTACGCCAGGTGCCACGGTCCGTCGGTTCCTTCGCCAGCGAAGAGCACCCACCAGGTGTGCCGTATTCCCACCCCTTCTCTTACCTTCCTGTTGTGCGAAACGGAGCTCCCAAACCCTAACTTAAGCTATTTGGCTATCTGTATCCGGATCTGATCTAATTACAGTGTATATGTATATACGTGTTTTATTATTACTACCAATTTCGATTTTTTCTAAATATTATCGCCCAAGTTCTTCGCTGGCTCCGCCCCCTTGTTTGGATTAGCTGGCTGACAATTTGGATCGTTCGTTTGTTCTAGGCGACCCAGTGGTGTTCTGGTGCGGTTTCGTTGCGGCAACCGTTGGGTGATTTCCAGCGGGCGGGCGGCGGCCCCCGGTGGCGAAGATGATCCGACTACCGACGTACGCGGCGTTCAGCCTGCTGGCGACGGCGTCCGCGGCGTACTACGCGTTCAGCAGCCGGGAGCAGTTCTACCCGGCGATGGTGTACCTCTCCACCTCCAAGATCTGCTTCGTGCTGCTCCTGAACATGGGCCTCGTCGCCATGTGCGTCGCCTGGCAGCTCGCCAGGCGCCTCTTCCTCGGCTCGCTCCGGGAGGCTGAGGTCGAGCGCCTCAACGAGCAGGCCTGGCGGGAGGTCATCGAGATCCTCTTCGCCGTCACCATCTTCCGGCAGGACTTCTCGGTGTCCTTCCTCGCCATGGTCGCCGCGCTGCTTCTCGTCAAGGCGCTGCACTGGCTCGCGCAGAAGAGGGTCGAGTACATCGAGACCACGCCCTCCGTGCCCTTGCTCTCGCACGTCAGGATCGTCTCCTTCATGGTTTTCCTGCTCACCATCGACTGCCTCTTCCTGTCTAACTCGCTTAGGTCACTCATACAGAAGCGGGAGGCGTCCGTTGCCATCTTCTTCTCCTTTGAGTAAGCTCAATTTTCTTTTCTTTTCTTTAATTTCGCCTAAATGCCTTTTGTGTGTGCGTGGAAATTCTGCACTCTCTGTTTTCATTTTATCACTGTATCAATGTGACACACTACAATAATTTGACCTCTTTCGCAACATTATTAGAGTGGGTGTAGAGATTGATTAGATTGGTCAAACTCTTTGATATGACATTTCCCAAGATAATGGGCAAATATTTGCAAAACGGAGAAGTACTACATATTAGGTCTGTATAACAAGCGAGTGTCTTTTTGTAGTTGCACTGTACCATGCCTGCCACAAAGGTCTTAATTCTTCAGTAGTGTAATCTCTTTCCATTTTGTGTACGGTCCTTTGCAGTTTGCACTGCCCTATACTACATGAATAATGCCAGCTTTGCAGTTATTTTTTTATTTGCTCTTAGAAGGGCAGGCCTGGTGCAGTGGTGAGAGCTGTCTCACTCAGTCACCAGGTCGTGGGTTCGAAGCAGCCTCTCCGCAGATTTTGCGGGGGAAAGGCTTGTCTCGGTTTATCCCTTCCCTAGACCCCACTCGTGTGGGAGCCTCCGGCACTGGGTCTGCCCTTTTCTTATATATGCTAAGCCATGAATATATCTACTTTCACTACCTCAACAGTCTCAAGCTTGCTAATCAGTTCATCTATATGCTCTTGTTGCTTATTACGAGATGTTAGTCTACAAGCTTGTCTAGTTATGTCTGTTTAGGTTTGAGCAATACTCAAGTGTCTGCAAAGTATTAGGTCCATTTAGCATGAAACTCTCAGCTATACTTCTAATTCTTTGCTTCTTGCTTCCAAGGCAAGGGTTATGCCTTACAGGCTAGGTAATAACCCCATATTTCTTATTTCTAAATTCATTGCAATTTTTTATTGATGTATCATTTTAAGATCCAAAATACGCAATAATAGCTAACAAGTATAAATCATGTTTCAGGTATATGATACTAGCAACATCCACAGTATCAACATTTGTGAAGTATATATTCTATGTCAGTGACGTGCTAATGGAAGGCCAATGGGAGAGAAAGGCGGTGTATACATTTTACTTGGAGCTCATCAGTGACCTTGTGCACCTGTCCTTATACATGCTCTTCTTCATAGCTATCTTCCTGTAAGTTCTCTTATTATGGTACTCTGATACTATAATGTAAACTATGGTTGTTGATTCATTATACTGATATCAGAAACTATGGTGTCCCGCTGCACTTGATTCGTGAGCTATATGAGACCTTCCGCAACTTCAGAATTCGCATTGCAGATTATGTACGCTACAGAAAGATCACTTCCAACATGAATGAACGCTTTCCAGATGCTACAACAGAAGAGCTCGATGCGTAAGTTTTATATTGTAACTTTGGCGATTCAGTTGACTCGACTATAAAATTTGTTGTCATTTGAATTTTATTGTATTCAGGAGCGATGCTACATGTATTATTTGCCGTGAGGAGATGACTACAGCAAAGAAACTGCTCTGTGGGCATCTGTTCCATGTGCATTGTCTAAGGTCTTGGTTAGAGCGCCAGCACACTTGCCCTACATGCAGAGCTCCAATCATTCCCGCAGATAATGGACGTGCTGCATCAGCACAACAACATGGAGCTCAAGCCGGAGTTCAGCCTGGTGAGTTTCCTTTTCTTGATCTGATCTTATTTCTCCCTCACATATTCTGATTTTAGTCTTCATTGGTATCATAGAGGACTGCACTCTGTGGTCAGTCTATATTTGTGATTTCTGTTTTGATGTGAGAAAAGGCAGCTGCAGGTACTGCTACTCCATCCTCAGAAGGAGCACCAGGTGAGAACATGAGCAGGCGCCAAGCAAAACTTGAAGCTGCTGCAGCGGCAGCTTCTTTATATGGAAGATCTTTTGTTTATCCTCCAGCAAACACCCTAAACAGGTATGTTTCTGCAACTGTCTAAAGTCTAATCACGAAGTTTTTCATCTTGCCAAACTGGGTGGTTAACCATGCTTGTCTACTTTTCAGTACTTTGTATTCACTATAATTTAATTATTACTATATTTATAGCATAATAAAATGTGTGGGTGTTATGATATAAAGCATAAAATACTAATACATATGTTGTATTCAACCAACAGGTCTGGTCCTCTGCTGTCTACATCAAGCACACCACAATCTGAAGCAAGTAGCTCCAATCAGTCACAAAAAGACCAAGAAATGCAGTTCCGAAACAGCAACGATGGTTTAGTGCCTCTGCCTTTTAATGCAAATGGTGCTGTTGGTTCAGGAACAAGCACAAGGGATCTTGAAAATTCACTGCAGAAGGCACAAGAAAACTTTATTAAAAGCCAGATTGAGGTAAGAAAGAATCTTTATCCCAAAAGTACTCGGCTCACATCCTTCCATGCTACTTTATGATGTGATCAACAAGCGCTGCATACAAGCTATAATGAGCTAGATAGGTCTACAATGACTGCTTGAAAGTTGCAATATCATAGATATTTCTGTTGCAAGCTCATCTTTAGCTGCAATCGTGCAAAGCTGCATACTCTGTGACCTTCATATGTACTGATGACTTGTGTGACATCCGACATGGATGGATAGCTTCTGAATCACACAATTGATTATTCGACTCAACTTGCATCTATCTAATGATTTATTCATTGCATGATCACACACGAAAATGAATTTGTTGTGCTAGGTATCTGTGTGATGTTTTTAATACATTCGGATTATGTTAACGAAAGTTAACAGTTTGGAGATGTTACAGTCTGCTTGTCATTGAGTACTGCTGTAAATATGCAAATATGCCATCCATTGCATGCAATCTATGATCTACATTTTACTGTAGGCTGCAAGTTCATGAGCTTTGAACAGTTACACAATCTGACTTGTTTTCTCTCAAGTCGTGAATGCTTTTCTTGTATAGCACTCGGTAACTAGATTGGACCAGCCTGTTGCATTTGTGCACGTACGGCAATTATTGGGCGACTTGTTGTTTCACCTTTAGTTTATAATGTCATGCTTAACATAATGCATAGATTTCTTTCATTGATATATCAATAATATTCAACAACCCTGATAAGCTGTACATCTTCTATCCAGATGTTACAAATCCAACTGCAAATGGTGCAGTGTGGCGCCGCTGTGTCGCCCAGTAACAATGGGAATGCTGAGCACACAAAGAATGACTGAATCTGTAAACAGGCACTCCTGCGTCACGGAGTAATCATGAGAAGGCTGAGCACACACAGCTGAATCTGTAAATAGGCGGAGATGAGGATGGGATAAAAGAAAGCAAAGAATCGGCGATACCTGGGGGAAACTGTTACATGATGCCTTGCCTTGAATTTGGTAGGCTTGTTAATTTATGCTTCCCTGTTAGTGCCTTATTGCCAACACCAGACGTTTCTTCTATGTCGTGTGTGGTGGTTTCTGTAGTTTGGGTACATCAAGCCTATATAACCTTTTGATGGGAGAACAATGGCTGGTTTAATCATGAGATTACACAAAATTCTTCTACCGAGGGAAAATAGAAATGACTTTTTTTCTTGCCTATCCATGATATCAGGAAAGTCTGTAGATTTTATGTTTACTGGAGTCAAACAGAACATTTGGCTGGTGGTTGGATGTTGAACAGTGGAAATTTCGGTTGTATCCGTGATCAGGGAGTTTTTTTTTAATAAAAGAAATAAAGAAAACTGTATATTCATATAAAGTTTATCTCTGTGTTGATGCTGTAAATACAGGTTGCTAAATTTGCTTGAAAGGTTTAGTTCCGCTGCTTTCCCCGAATTTGATGTGTTGGAGGCGTTGACAAATATTCCACTACCTTCCTGTTCCTGGTGTCCCTGGATCTG
Organism: Miscanthus floridulus; assembly: GCF_019320115.1. Lineage (NCBI taxonomy): Eukaryota > Viridiplantae > Streptophyta > Magnoliopsida > Poales > Poaceae > Miscanthus > Miscanthus floridulus. Next base: position 17,401,159 of record NC_089589.1, on the reverse strand, counting down.
GTTGAAACATAAGACTACAAGTTGGTTTCCGTGGGCCGTGGCGTCCTAATTTTTTACTATTTGGCCATTTATTTGAACAAAATTTATATTTAACTTTCTGGGAGACTTAAACTTATCTTTGGACTCTGGGGGTCGGCGCTACGAGTCCTGACGTCGAGGTAACACGTCTCGGTGTCATAGATCTTGACGTCAAGGTACCTGGCCGTGTATAGCAGAAAATCATAGGTGGCGTTGACGCGTTCGATACCTCGATGACAGGATAGCTTGGCAAAATAAATCTTAACGCCGAGCTCGACGCCACATATCTCGGCGCCGACTTGCCACGCGCCTATCTGCGGCTGCGTGCGGTGGGGAGCGGGGCGTGTTCGCAGATGGGACTGACGTTGGGGCTGTGGCAAGATGCATCATGCAGATGCAGCTATAGCAGGGCAGCATGCAGGCCTGCCTGCCAGCGGACGCACCATCACACGCACCATCCACCTTTTTTCTGATGTCTGTTCACTGTGCACGAGATTGAAATTTAGTGATGGTCATGCATCTCGCCACAGCCCCAACGTAAGTCCCATCCGCGGACGCGCCTACACGCCGCTCCTTACCGCACGTAGCAGCAGACAGGCGTGTGGCAGGTCGGCGCCATGTATTCTAGCGTCGAGGTATCGAATACGTCAACACCACCTAGGATTTTCTGCTGTGCACGGGCAGACACCTCGACGTCAAGATCTGTGGCGTCGAGACGTGTTACCTCGACGCCAGGACTCATGGCGCCGACCCCATGGTCAAAAGATAAGTTTAAGTCTTCCAGAGGACCAAACATAAATTTTGTTCAAATAAAAGATCAAATAGTAAAAAATTAGGCCGTGCCGTTGGATCGCCGGCCCAATCGACCGTGGATGACGAGTGTGCAGCAGGGCAGAGCCGGCGAGGTCCTTGAAACCGTTTGATTGCATTTCGTGATAATTCTTGGCAGCTGGAGCTGGTAGTAGCTCGAGTCTTGATTGATTGACTCGTGAATTCATCGACGATTCTTGTCCAAACTGTCCGTATAGGAATTTTGTCTACTAGTGAGATTTTTATTGATTGGCTCGTGAATTCATCGATGATGCTTGTCCGTATAGGAATTTTGAGTATAAATTTTTCCCAATCAGGTTTACACCTCAACTTTTGAGAGGAAAGTCTTCTAATTGTATAGTATTATTGTAGATCATAGATTTATATCGTTTCAAAAAAAAATTAAAGTATATTTTTTATAAGAGCCAATGTCATTATGCGACTACGCGATCCTAGCTAGACTTAGTCTAACTTTGCCCGGTCCATGCCACCTAACATCATACTGTCAATGTCTCCAAGGCGAAAGCGCTCATGGCCTCACCCGCATCACCAACAATACGGTAATTGACACGACCAAAGAGAACTCTAACCACGAACGTGTCATTAGATGTACGGTGAGCGACACGTCGAAGACAAAAATCCTCATGGTATCCGCCTGTGCCACCAAATAGCATGGCAGCCAACACACCCAAAGCCTCATCCACAAGGGCGGAACAAATGGTGAGGCGGGAAGGGGGGCTCAAGCCCCCCTAGAGCATGCCCTAGATGTTTTAGCTACACTCATTAGGTCATCCACAATGTGTTCCCTAAGTGATGCTTGAAAGAGAGTGTGGACACAGGCACAATATTGCCAAGTAATGCTCGAAGTGACCGAAAAAAACAACCAATATCGGTGAACGTTGTTGCCCGACTCCCAAATTTTTAAGATAATATTGTTTTGTGGTACTTAGATAATAATATTGTGTCTACGATACTTGCGCGAATGAAAAGGATAGTGGAGAAGAAGTGTACCTTATTGCGTTTGTGGGTCCTAATTTTCTAGCTAGATATCACCAATTCCCTTTTGCCTGTATAGTATGACTTTATTGGTAGATGGTTGTTTTGTTGCTTCAGAGTCCGCTTATTTTTCTAGCTTCGTTCACCGGCACATTGTTAGACTATCTCCAACAATATCATCCAAAATACAAGACCCATTTTACGTTTGGGTAGCGCTACAGGTAAATGATTCAATACCTATTTTTTGTCTTCTCCAACAACAGGACTCAAAAGAGAACCCTTTCTGCAAACGAGTCTTCAGGAAAGAGAATACTCATATATTGGGTTATAATTCTGCTACATCCCAAAATACGTCTCGTATATAGATAATCTATTGGAGGTCGAAACAGTACCGTCTAATACCTTTTGGGTTTGGGTAGTAAGGCCGATGGAGACGGTCTTATCTGAAGAAACTTTCCGTCTTCTCACAATTTCGCGCAACCCCCTAAACCGAGGAAGAAACCTGCTGACTTCCTTCTCTTCTCGTCCCATCCTATGATTTAGGTCGTGTACAGTAAAAGGATAGCCCACCCAAATCTTTCGTTCTCCAACAGCGACCCAAAAAAAAAGGCGAGCGAGCAGGCGGCGGCGGGGGGCGAGCGGCGGGGGCTGGGTGGAGCTCGAGGGCGAACCAGATCTGGACGGGGAAGCAGCAGGCCTCGCCGCCGGCGCCTGGGCGGAGCTCGAGGGCAGAGCTCAAGGCCATGGTCGCCGGGAGCAGCGGTGGACTGGGCGAGCAGCAGCGCACCTGGGCGAGAGGGGGTGGCGCGCCTCGCGCGTGAAAGGATCAAGATGCCCAAGAGGGGGGTGAATTGGGCTAATTCTAAATTTTCTTTCAATAATCAAATCCTACGGATAGCCCAATTAACCCCTTGTGCTTAGGAAAGTGTTTATATCAAACTAATGCACAACAACCTCGCAACCTATGTTCCAAACTTACTCTAGCAAGCAATTCTTTGGATGTAAAACAAGTATTGAATTGCTCAAAGTAAATACTCAAAGTAAGTGCTCAAAGTAAATAGAGAGAGAAAGGAATGCGGCGATGTTTTGCCGAGGTATCGGAGAGTCGCCACTCCCCACTAGTCCTCGTTGGAGCACCCGCGCAAGGGTGTAGCTCCCCCTTGATCCGCGCAAGGATCAAGTGCTCTCTACGGGTTGATTCTTCGACACTCCGTCGCGGCGAATCACCCAAAACCGCTCACAACTTGAGTTGGGTCACCCACAAGCTCCGCCGGGTGATCACCAAGCTCCCAATCACCACCAAGCCGTCTAGGTGATGGCGATCACCAAGAGTAACAAGCACGAACTCTCACTTGACCACGCGAAGCCTAATGAGAAGATGGATGCACACTTGTCTACTCTTGATTCACTAATGAGGTTTCACTCTTGGATTCTCAAATCACAAACACCTCACTAGGACCTTGCTCTTCTTGGCACTCACAAACGTGTTTCTCAGCTGTTGGAATGAGCAAAAGTAACTCCACTCACGAGTGGAGCTTCTATTTATAAGGCAGCCTGAAAAACGAACCGTTATGAGCTTCTGCGGGGTGACCGGACGCTCTGATCGTTTTGACCGAACGCTCCGGTCAGTTCAACCCGCGAACAGTTTTCAAGTGATGACCGGACGCTGTCAGGGTCCGGTCAGTACCGACCGGACGTGTCCGGTCGCTCTTGGATGCTTACTGTAAATGACCGGACGCTGGATACTCAGGGTCCGGTCACCACTGACCGGACGCGTCCGGTCACACTTTCTCAAGTCTGGACCCTTACTGGAGTCGACCGGACGCTGGTCCTCAGCGTCCGGTCACACGACCTTCCAGCGTCCGGTCACTCCAGACTTGTTCTCCTTAGTCAAATAAACTGACCGGACCCTGCGGCCAGCGTCCGGTCAGTATTTGACCCTCCATTCACTTCCAACTTTCGATCATATGTGAATGAAGTTTGCTCCAAAGGATCTTAGGCATTCATAGGAGCTACCTAGAGCTAGTTTTAACAAGTGTGCACCACACCTAACTCACTAGACTCAACTAGGTCAAGCTACCCGTTCATACCCCCTTCATAGTACGGCCAAAGGAAAAACAAAGTCCTAAACTACTCTAAGTGTCTCTCCAACTTCAATTGACACTTAGAACTAGTTATCCTTAACCTTGTCGTCCATCCTTTGAAAACCGAAACGATTTCCATCGTAGGGGCATGACAACCTCAATTGCCCAATCGATCTCCATTACCATGACCTAACTTAATTGCCTCTGCAAAACACACGTTAGTCATAGTAATCTTGTATTGACATTAATCACCGAAATCCACTTAGGGGCCTAGATGCTTTCAGCGCGGATCTGGGCGAGCGGCGCGCATGGCGGAGGCGGCATACCTGGTCTTCGCGGGGGCGGCGCTCTTGGGTGAGTGGCAGCGGCGGCGGGCTGGCGAGCGGCTTTGGGTGCTCGGTTTCGCACGGCAGGGAGGGCAGAGAAGCGGCTTTGGGTGGCTCCCACTCCCCTTCCGGTCAGCTGCCTCGATGTCTGCGTAGATGGCCCCCGCACGGAGCTTCCAGGGGCAGGCGCGCCTCGCCGTCGTCGTTCGCTACAGTTTTGCGTCGTGGAGACTGAGGACGCTTTTTTGCCTATCGACTCACGTGGTACGCAAAATGACTGTTTGGTTTGCGTCCTCCGTTGGAGCGTTTTTCTGGGACGCAAATCACTATGCATAGCGCATTTTGCGTTTGGGTCGCTCTTTGCCTCCACCCTTGGAGACAGTCTTAGATGGATTTAGAGGGGCTAGCCGCTAGCGTGTGTTCTTGGAGGTAAAGATGGAGAGGAATCACAACATGGGCCAGCAAATCAGTGGGCTGAACATGTCTGTTGTGCTTTATGAAGTGAAAAAAAGAAAAGGCCTCCATTCGGGTCATTTATGTAGTGCCTTACTAGGCCACGTCCTCACTTTTGCTGCAATTAATCAAGGGGCAAACAAGATACTAAACGTATCACATATTAGTGGCCAGTGAGAAATTTATAATGTAAATATATATTTGACTCCCGTGAAGTGTCAAAGGTATTTCAATTTCAAATCCGTCGCTGCTGACGTGGTGCGACGAGGGTTAAAACCATCATGAAACCACCGTTAAAATCTGTTTGGGGTGCGATTTATCCGGTATTAGACAATTTAGAGCGTAGCATACTTTTTTTTTTATCCTAGAGCGTAGCATACGTGACTTTGTAGTTTGAAGTAGAAAATTCGAACGGCGTCGACAGTTGAAGGACACCAAATAGACTTTTCCACATCCGCTTGTAGAAAAAAAAAAACCAACGGGCCCATGTAACAGGCCGAAAGGGGTCGGTGTTCCTTTGGTCGAAACGGGCCGGCAGCCCACGAGAGTACGGTTAGGTACCTCACGCTCACGACTTCACGAATCACTGTTGTTTTTAATCTATCTATAAAAGAATATAATTCTGAGAGGTCACGTCGCCATCACGATGAACAGTACAGACCCGCTAAGGAACAGTACCCACCTTTTTCGTTTTTTTTTTTTTTTGCGTTCGCACCTGAAAATTTAAAAAAAACCGTGCGAAGAGCTAGTTATAAATAAATATAAACAAAAAATGTAATCAAAGTTAACTATAAAGGTCAAATTAATGTAATGCCGGTTTCCAGGCGTTTGTGGATCTGGAAGCGACCAAGCAACTGGTGTGCTGCTGCCTCCGTCCACCCGCCCCCCCCCCCCCCCCGGCCCCCAAAAAAAAAATTATCGTGCCTACCTGACTCCACAAGCAAGGAACACGGGAAGCTTCTTCTTCTTGAATTCTTTCTGTAATTCTATCTGTACATACGTGTGGCTGGCGTCCGTGCGTCGTCAGTCTAACTCCGTCCAGCAGTACGTACGTGCGGTAACGAACGAACCAACCAACGTCTTGACATCGTCCGACGTCCAGTGGACTCTGGACTCTCCAACTCCAAGTAAGCTAGTAGCTTTGAAGCCAGCCAGAGCGTTGAGTTGGTTCACAAGCCAGCAAAACCAACTGAAGCTAGCTTGACCTGACGATCGACTGACTGCCACCCTTGCTTGGAAATTCATCAGTCTCTGCTACTGAATCTGAGCGCGAGACGACCACATGCACCGCCCACCAGTGGACTCTGTACGCATGCATATACCAAGTAAAAGTCTGTATATTGATTGATTTAAAAGACCGCTTATTATGGGTAAAAGTTTGGTGTGAAGTTAACGATCGAGAACAAATTAAAGAAAGTCCCTTTTCGTGGTTGCACGTACGTCCGTTGGTCACAGCTGCAAAGCTGGTTGGTCTCTATGGCGATCGATCGAGACTGCTGTAACGACGCGAGATAGCAAGGAGAGCAGTCAAAGCAGCATTAGAATTGCCGGCCGAATCAGGCATATGTTGGATGGGGATGGGAGTGTGACGCAGGGCAGGTCTTTTCTTGCATGCATATTATTCAAACCGTGTGTGTGCATTTCAGGATAACTAACGCCTTCGTAGTTGGAACTTGGAACTGGTAAGAGAAAGAGATGGAGTTTGTCTTGTGACTGATTGACTCGTGGACGATGATCCATCACAGGTGAGTGACGACTATATATGTCTGTCCGTACAGTCAGTGTGCACCGTTGAGAGTCCAGTCACAACGGTTTGTGTATGTATATTCTTTGACTGATCGCAGTTACACTAATCTCTCAGCCAGGCAGGAGGTATCTGAATTGAATTCTGAACTGAAGACTGTCGATCGAAGCCTCTGAATTTTTCCAGCTGCAAGGTTCAGGTTCAGGTTCTTCATTCCTCATCTATCGCCCCCTGGACTGGACTACTGCAACTCCAGCCTGAACTCAAGGCAGACACGACCGGGAATGAAACGCATGGCGCCTAGCAACCGGGCGACCGATCGACCTGACCCGCGTACAAACGTGTGCAGTGTGCTGGTCCGGTCGCCTGAGGAAACTAAAGTCTAAAAACGCGTTCTCCGTCCGTCGACGTCGAGGATCGGCGGAGACAGTCAGACGCAGGCGGCCAGGGCCAGGCCACTCCAGTCCCTGTCGTCGTCCGGCTGTCTCGGCCATGGATGGAGATGCATGGAGCGACGATGGGCCATGCATGCAGTGGTGGAGTGGAGGTGGCGACGGCCGACAGCGACGGTGCGTCGCGCGCTCGGACGACGCGTACGTCCCCGGGGCGACTGGAGTAGAGACGACACAGCCGCCATCGCGTTCGCGTCAGGCTGCAGGATGGCAGAGAGCGAGTGGTACCTGACTGACCGAGGCTTTGCAATACAGTACATACTGTTCTAACCGCTAATGGCAGTGGCGACCTAGGATTTTAACACAGCCGCACAATAATTTTCTTATGCAATTTAGTAAAACCATTTCTAATTCGGTAAAACCATATTCCAATCACTACTGGAAACAAAAATGTTCCTGTCGGTTTAAGACCAATCGACAGAAAATTTATGTAAATTCTGTCGGGGGCTCAGAACCGACAGAGAAAATATAAAACCGACAGGATAAATAAATTTTTCTGGCGGTTCTTGTGTAACCGACAGAAAAAATGTCATATTCTCCTGTGTGTTATGCTGATACCGACAGAAAAAACCATTTAGGTGAACGACACGGACGAAAGACGCAGCTAACTTGGGCCTGGCCTGCGCTGGCCTTTCAGCTGGCCTAAAAACGGAGAGCTTGTGCGGGCGGGCACATATAAGTGGTGTGACCCAAACCCTAGACCTGCCCGCTCCCTTCCTCCTCTCATCTCAGCCGCCGCACATCTCTCCCGTGTGCGCGCACTCCCTACTCTCGTCCCAGGCGACAGCGCAGCCCTGAGGTGGCGGTAAGCATCCGGGCGGCGGCTAGTCCCCGTGGCAGTGGCGTTCACCTCGAGCGGCACCGCGGGCTCGAGGCGACGACGCGCACCTCCGGCAGCGACACGGCCCCGAGGTGACGGCGCGACCCAAGGCGGCGACGCGGCCCAGAGGCGACGGTGCGCCCCTCGAGCCACAGCACGGGCCCCAGCCCCTAGCGTCTACGCATCCAGCCCCGAAGCTCAGCTCTACCGGCGGGTTCCCCTTCCTGTCGATTTGCCACAGATCCAGTGGAGTAGGCGAGGAGAGCAGATCTAGTGATGATTTGGCGCTAGGGACCAGGGACTCCATCTGCGGGTAGGTTCTTGCTTTGGAAAGGGGGAGGAACAGCAGATCTAGAGATCTGGCTTCGATTAATTAATTTCTGTGCTAGTGGTATATGCAGTGTTATTTGTCACATGTGCGTGTTATTTGCAGTGATGGTGCCATTGCAAAAATGTAGAAACGGTCATGGTATGAATTTGAGCCTCTTGCTTTTACATTTCATTTAATTTCTGTGGGGTTATGGGTATCTATAAGATCCTTCAAATTATGCTTCTTTTATGTATCACATGAATAATAAACTTAGTGTTGGTGTTTGGCAGATATCTGGTTGAGTTACATGCAGAGAGGAAGAAGTGCAAGTTCTTCCTTTCTATACCTAACCCTCGAACCAAGGTTTGTGCTGAACTATTTTTCTTTTTCAATGTCTTGTGACAACCAAGCTCAATGACCCCATGAACTATTTTTCTGTTATAAGCAGTCTAGTTTGCTGTTGTGTTAGGATAACTTGTACTCTTTAAATTTCCACCATGCCACCATGTCCATGTCCCATTAAAAAATGTTTTTAAAGCAATAAATCTGTACAGTTTCAGAATATAAACTAATAGTTTTGTCATCAGAACTCTCAAAGTAATCTTTGGGACACTACTGCTGGTTGCTTTCTCAAGCATTTCTTGAGATGGGCAAATAGAAAGTGACATGGCTGTCTTCTGAATTTTATTGAGACCAGAGAGAAGTAGTGCAGGTGGATTGACTCATTTTTTATCTATATTTGCATGCTATACATAGATGGAGAAAATGTGAATTAGAGATTACATTTCAGTAGTACTCCCTCCGTTCCAAATTATAAGTCTCTTTGACTTTTTTGGTTCATACATTTTGCTATGTATCTAAACATAATTATTATATCTAGATGCATTGCAAAATGGATGTACCAAAAAAATCAAAGCGACTTATATTTTGGAACGGAGGGAGTACATAAATGGATGGAAATTAGGATAGATTAACAATTCAGTAGTTTTTTCATTGCTCATGATCAGGTCAGTTTAGTACTTTTCTCTTTCGAATGATTTTTTGTTCCTGCTTGGTAGAAGTAAATCAGTTTTGCTTAAAGTCCCATGGCATTTGCAAGATCTCTAACAACAGAATATTTCACTGCAGGTTTTGTTGAAGTGGAAGAACCCTACTGATGCAAGTATTGAAAGGCTGGTAGTACAAAATAGGCTAAACCTTTGTATACATAGCATTATTGATGTACTGAAACATCAGCGGCGTGTGTAATATGATCTATTGAGTTTTCCTAGTATTTATCGACATGGATCGATTGTTTTATACTTGTTATTGAATTTAGCCATTTGTGCCCTGTGTAATATGATCTGTTGAGTTTTCCAGATATATGAATGATCCATATTAAATTTAAGATTGTTTTATGGATTTAAATTTTTTCAATTGGCTAGTGCATTGTTTTGTGAACCAACAGAAGCAAGTTTTTTTTTTCTGACGGTGGGCACTAATTTCCCTGTCGGTGAGTTACGACAGGGATAGAATTCCAGACCTGGTGGTCCGAAATTTTCCTGTCGACGTCTAATAATTATCCTGTCGACGCCGCACCGACAAAAAAATTGGAGTACCGACAGGGAAATTTTTACACCGACAAAAAAAATCTATTTCTCTGTCGCTTTATTTCTGTCGGTCTACCGACAGGGGAATTGATTTTCCAATTTTTCTATCGGTTTTAGCTTTTCTGTGTCGGTTTTCCACCGACAGGAAAATTTGGGTTTCCAGTAGTGAATTTGGTAAAACCACGTGTATTAAATAACAAGATAAGCCTTAAATTCAAAGATTAAGATAAAAACTATGACAAATTACGATATAAAATAGTTCAAATGAAATACAAGTAGTTCAAAATATAGCCATAAAAGAGACTTACAATACTACTTGTCTGACTTGTTTACTCGTTGTTTTATGAAAGACATGAATATCTCGACTATATCATCTTCATCCACTTAGAAGAAAATATCTCATTCAATGAATATGACTAGACAATCATCCAATAAACACTATCACCTACCTTATCCTTGACTTTGTTTTCACTATAGCCAATGCATAAAATATCCTTTCAATATTTGTAAAGCGGACACGACACTATCCATAACTACCGAGATTTCCATTTTATTTCATGGCGTATCTCACAGGACACAACAAAATGGGATGAAAAAAATACAAAATAAAGGATGAAATATATTATTTATTGCTATAATATCTAGAGGGGATAAAAATTGAAAAATAAAATAAAAATAGAGACACATGTGGTCTCATGGGACACAACAAGAGGGGATAAAAATACAAAAACTAAAGGATGAACTATATTATCTATAGTTAATTTCAAAGGGGGCAAAAGGAAATGGAAATTTAAAACGGCGTTGTACATAGCTATTAATAAGTGAAAATAAAATGATGCCAAAGTTATATCACTTTTATTTTCCATTCGATTTTATGACGTGTCTGTCGATGCGGGACCCATGGGGTACCTCGCAAGGAAAAGAGAAGATCTAGTTTCACTAGGATTCCTCCCATGTAATCCTAGTAGTAGTGCTACCCTGTAATCCTAATAGGGCTTCTACATAGTAGTGCTACCCTGTAATCCTAATAGAACTTCTACATTGTAAACCGACTAGGACTCTTGCCTCTTGGACTATATAAAGGAGGGCAAGGATCCTAGATCGGGGGTCAGGTCCAACAGAGAGGAGTTCAGAGAACAATTGTACAATACAATACTTTACGATCAATCCAACGCAAAGGCTAACGCCGAACTGGACGTAGGGCTATTACTCGATCAAGGGTCGAGGGTCCGAACCAGGATAAATCGGCTGTCTCTTGCATTAACCGTCGAGTTCTGCATATGCTGAAGCCCGAACATACTGCCCCGGGTACCCCCGTGGTAGGCTATCGGTGGTAAAACATCGACAGCTGGCGCGCCTGGCAGGGGCTTTCGGCGGTTTTGCATCCGAGAGCTCGACGGACCTCGACAACATGATCTTCTCGACGGGATCAACCTTCACCTTCGGTTCATGGATCTGCGAGGCAGGTGACAATGGCAAGCTCCAAAGTCATCTCCTCGAAGATTCGGATCACCATAAAGACCATTCTATTTCGGCGACTACGATAGACCAACTTGCTGGAAGATTCGCGCAGCTCGTGATATCTGATCCAACTCAGATTTCGCGTATACGGCGAATCCGACTCAAACTCAGGCTCCGCATCCGAGATGGAATCTCTACCGAGTTCTTTCGAGAAACCGAGTTCTTTTCTGGCGGGGCTCCAGAACGCGGCATCAGCCTATCAAGAATACAACTCGAAGTACATTCAGAGTTCCCTCAAGAAGTTGGGTCATGGTACGACTACGTCAAGCTGTCCGAGCCAGGGGCAGGCCAGTTGTCCGGCTGCGACCCGAGCCGGAAACAAGCCAGTTGTCTGACTACTCGTCACAGTTTCCGACTACTTTGGCTACGGTGACCAACTACTCGACAGCTCATGTCCAAGTACTCGCAAGCTGATGCTCGGGGGCTACAACCACTGGGGTCTCCTGAGCGCAAAATGTCAGGATCGCGCGCTGATTCTACCCCGCGACCGTCAATCAAGCTAAGTCACTTTTTTAAATTATTTTTTCTCTGGCTTGTTTCAGCATGATTGACCAATGCACACAACACGCGCTCTACTCGTCGGAGGGCAGCAAACTCTTGCGCACAATCGCGCTCTCTTTTTTGTCGCAACGACGACTACTCATTTTTGTCTTCTCTTAAAGTCACTAATCTTCTCGAGCAGAACACGCCTTAATTCGTGAAAGCCTCAGGTGCACCTGTTACGCCTAAGTGCCGGCACACATACACAAGACAAAGATCTCAGCTGTGCAAATGACTGTGCCCGTACGCGTAAACGAGACAAAGATCTCAAACACGCAGTGGCTGCGGCTAAATGGGGACTGAGGGCCTAAACGTAACAGGCTAACTACTTGGGAGAGATGTGGCCGAAAAGAGAGCATGACACAAAATGTTTATATTAATCACTGAATAAATTTCAGTGGTTTCAATATTCTACAAATATACTACATAATGTATACATCTTTTCTTTCATAACAAGATTCGGCGACGACGCTCCAGGACGCTATGCGTACATCCAAAGGCACAGACTAGTTCCCGAAATCGGGGACTAAGCACCAATTACTACTCGGAACATCTCCAGTGGCTCTGCTAGCTTCCAAGCTCGGGGGCTAAGTGCCAATAAGTACTCGACGTGGTTCCTCTGGCTCACCTGGTGCATAAGCTCGGGGGCGGACGCCGCAAAAACTACTCGGATGATGACTTAAGTGAAGATTCAAGATCCTTGAGTTGATTAGTCAATCAATCAACTACTCGGTTGGGGTGATCAACTACTCGACAGCTAAGGTCGACCTTGTTGCGGTGATTTGGAAATTCTAAGGTGGGGGTGATACGGGGTCTCCGGTGAGGGGACTGCCTACCCGAAGCCTTTTGACGGATTATCCAGGTTGCCTTACTCGGATCGGATCATGGTCGAACGACGGACTATCGAGGCTGATTTACCTGGAGAAGATTTATTATTGCGTCAGCAAGATGAGCACAAATATGAGGATGCACGTGCATGTTTATAAGTGCTTTCATTACTCAAGCGAAACAAAGGAAGAGGCACGGCATCCTCGAACAGAAAGCAGGCTACTTGAGAATATGACAAAAGATCCTATATCCGAGTTCTTCTTGAATCAAAAGAACCCGGATATATGCTCGGGGGCTGCAGGGTACATATCCTCAGAAGAGATTTTTAGTTTTCCAACGATAATGATTCAAGACCCTCCAACTTTTTGTTCCAAATAGCAAGAGGCTCGGGGGCTACACTCAGTGAGTGCACTTTTTCTTCGAAAGAGCGCACGTCACTCAAAAGACTTCTTCAAGACAGGACCACTTCAAGGCTTCACGTCGAAAGAACCCGGAGTGCACTTTTTCTTCGAAAGAGCGCACGTCACCCAGAAGACTTCTTAAAGACAGGACCACTTCAAGGCTTCACGTCGAAAGAACCCGGACCAAGCTTGGTTCGCCAGGCAAAGCCTGGGAAACAAGGAGGCTTTCGAGTTCAACCATGAAATGCTCGGGGGCTTGTCGATGCAGGACCCATGGGGTACCTCGCAAGGAAAAGAGAAGATCTAGTTTGACTAGGATTCCTCCCATGTAATCCTAGTAGTAGTGCTACCCTGTAATCCTAATAGGACTTCTACATAGTAGTGCTACCCTGTAATCCTAATAGGACTTCTACGTTGTAAACCGATTAGGACTCTTGCCTCTTGGACTATATAAAGGAGGGCAAGGATCCTAGATCGGGGGTCAGGTCCAACAGAGAGGAGTTCAGAGAATAATTGTACAACACAATACTTTACGATCAATCCAACGCAAAGGCTAACGCCGAACTGGACGTAGGGCTATTACTCGATCAAGGGTCGAGGGTCCGAACCAGGATAAAATCGACTGTCTCTTGCGTTAACCGTCGAGTTCTGCATACGCTGAAGCCCGAACATACTGCCCCGGGTACCCCCGTGGCAGACTATCGGTGGTAAAACATCGACAGTGTCTCACGGGGCACAACAACATGGGATTAAAAAAATTAGAAAATAAAGGACAAAAAATATCATATATATAGTTATTATAATATCGAGAGGGGGATAAAGGATTAGAAACTTAAAACTATTCGCAATTGAGGTTTCCACTGGACTATGAAAATTAAAAGGTATTGTCTATGGGACTATGGTTAATTTTTAAAGGAGACATAAAAATGGGAAGAATTGAACTAGCGACACCCCTTGGTTGTACAGCCAGGGGCTTGCCACTGGACTATGAAGGTGTACTCGTAAATGTTGTTGCATATTTTTTATCTAAACATTTACATTCCAGTGGTAAGTAAGAACAAGGCTGCCCCCACAGGGTATGCCTAATGGTTGGCATCAGACCGGAGCAAAGCGACGAACGAAGCGACCGCGATGACTGTGAGGATCGGAGGAAGACGATGGAGCGAGGACGAGGAGGAGCTAGCGCGTTGCGTCCGTTGGACTTGACCTGGTCGTGCGACTGTCAGTCAGTCCAGTGAGTCTTCCACTGCCTCCGACTCCGATCCCTCTCTTCTCCGGTTCTCCTTTCCTGACCCGACACGACAGGTTCAGTGACTAGAATTGCCAATTTGGCGGCACACATCCGGAAGCTTCACCACATTTTCCGTTGCATTGCATGCATCCGCCCTGCAACTGCGTCATGCATCGTCGTCCAATCATGCAGCGCCCAGCGTCATCAGACACACACACACACGCATATAATCATCGTTGCCCCTTGCCCATGTGCAGACTGCAGAGACAGAGAGAAGCTCCTATCAGTATCCAATCAGAACCTGTCCTTCTGCCGAAATTTCCCGACATTTGCACGCGGATGAATGCGCTGCCGCTGCGTCGTCGTCGCGTCGTTATGCAAGTAGCATCTGATGCATGCTGTTGGTGCAGTGCAGCGGGGGACTGCACCGGGGCCGATTTATTCATTCATTCGTGCCACTGTGCTCGCCCTTTTCCCGCCATCACGCGCACGCTCGTCGCTGTCGCCTCGACTCTCTTCTCTTCCCCGTCGTCTGTCCGGTCCGGGGCCCCGGCCAAGCTAGCTAGCTTCATGCATACTCCTACAGCTGGAGCCTGGATCGAGCTAGCAGGTAGCAGCAGCACGAATAGTGAATTGAAGAGACTAGCTAGCTTGGCATTCGGATCGTCGAGCTCAGAGCCTCAGAGTTTCAGACACAGCAGTGTGCGTCGTCGTCAGTGCGTGCGTGTGTCACGCCATAAGGCATACTAAGCTGCAAGCATATATGGACTAATATAGGGTAGCGGCGTTGACGCACATGCGAGCGCGCATGACATAGCTAGCCAGCTAGCGCCGTGCGTGGTTTATTCGGTCGATGCATGACCGAGCAACTTCGCGTATATAGTCTCATGCATTCTCACAGCAGGAATCTCATCGCTGGGTTCCGTTTTTCACGAGTGTGTACGTTTTTTCACGAGTGTCAAGCCAAAAGGCGGTGGTGGAGCCGTCGCCGACATCCACAGTTTTTTTTTTTTTAGAAAACAGGAGGGGCAAGCCCCTGCTGGAGAATAAACTCACGGCAAAAGGCACAAGTTACAACACAAAGCGTTCAAGCAAAGAAACGTATATTAGGTACTTGTCAAGTCACGTAGACACTACGCATAGAAAACATATTCCATGGATGAATTCTTCGAATTAAATCTTTGTCCAATTACGTGTCTGGATTCCCATGAAGATATTTTTTAATATGAAATCATTTCCTCCTCTCTTTCTCTCTTCCTTAATTCCTTCCAATACTACATTACTATTTTACTTTTGTTGACACCCTAATTAATGAATATAGGAGTATATAGAAATCATTCTACTTTCTGTATTGAGAATGCTATTATAGTAGCACACCTGTATGTAAGGTACTACGTAACTTTATCTAGGATAACTTTCTATGGTACCCTACCAGCGCAGGAGTAAACGAAATGCTTGCCCGTCCTCGACTCCTCGTCCTGGTGTCCAGTATCTAGCACAGTAAAAAAATTTACGAGGAAGCGCAGTAATTTTTAACGAGGTCAAATCAATGTAGCCTTCTACTTTCTCTTTGGTGAGGTTCATGCCTATATAAATTAGTCGCTCGCATATTGTTTAGTTCCTTGATCCTCTTATAAATTCAAATTATGCATCATTTTTGTAGCTTCTCTTGCAGATTTATAGTTGACCTTTTTTGTTTAAAATATCGTACAACTGCTTATGTATATTAGAGCAACTACGGTCTCAAATGGCCACTGACCATTCCTGTCATCATGACGCCAACATCCATGGCACTTCTAGATACTTTCAAAACAAACTATAGAATCATCGTTGACGCCAGTGAGCGGTTGATCTCAGGCCTGCTACTACCCATCTCACTCTGCTGCACCAATGCCGGCAATGCTATGAACACCTTTGTTTGCTTTGGCGACCATATTGTTATTGCAACAAGGAACACCCTGGCCATGTGCGGGGCGTCTCCTCCAAGCTGGGACTTAAGCATGGTTTTCCACAGGAGGCGAGTAGCTATAGAACAAGGCAACGCTACAAGGACCACCTTTTTGACACCCTTTGCAAGAAGGCCGACGCATATATTGATGAAAAGATTAATCAGTTGAAAGCTTCACAAGGTTTGTCTACCATGGAGCCAACATCATCTGCAGTGCCAGTGCCAAGTAGTGTTGCATCAATCACACTTGAGACTTTTCCTGTGGACACCATTGATAGGCCTACACCGTGTGCTCTGCACATTCCTTACAACAGGAAGGGGAAGACGATACAGGTTGCACTACCCTAGTTCTTCACATCACTGTCGGTTCAAATACCGCCTTCACTGTCGGATTTTGAACCGACACTGGCGTATCGGCAGTGATGCCTCTTCGCTATCAGTGTCGGCACTTCACCCGGCAGTGATAAGCTTTAAAAAACAAAAAAAAGTACAGCAAGCGAGCTCGCTGCCTACCGCCACCACCGCCATGCTTGCTAGTTACCGCCACCACCGCCATGCTCGCTGGCTCCCCCCCATCGCCGCTCCATCAAGCAGTTCATACAAGAAACAACTCATACATCACAGACAAAGGAGGAGGGATTCAACACAACACAAATCAACTCGTCCACAAATCGAATCGATTCATACATCACACAGAAGGGTTCAACACATCACAAATCAACTCATCCACAAATTGATTCATACAACATAGAGTGAGGGGAGGGGGAGAGAGTGGAGATTCTGCAGGGAAGGGTGAGCTTGGTCTCACGCCGGAGGCCGCCCCTCGCCGCTCAAACGCAAGATCTGAGGCCGCGCCCCCATTCACCGCCCCCAAGATAGATCTAAGGAGAAAGAGTGTGAGAGAGGAGAAAGAGCATCGGGAAGGAAAAATTGTCGGGGAAGAGAAAGAGTACCGTGAGCCACCGGCGCTTCTCGCCCTCCCACCGCCGAGGTGGATCCACACGAGCCGCCCGCGGTCGCCCGCCCGCCCGCGCTTGCGCCGGTCGCCCGAGCCGCGCTCGCGCCGGTCGCCAGGAGGAAGAGCTCGCGCCGGTCACCAGGAGGAAGAACTCGCGCCGGGTGGATCCGCTCGCCAGCGCCAGGAGGAAGAAGCCGCGCCGGGATTTGGAGAGGTGGATTTGGGGAAATTTGGAGGAGGAGGTCTGAGGAGCGGAGAAATATGAGAGAGAGGAGAGAGAGAGAGAGAGAGAGCGAGGTGGATTCGGTGGCCGCACGGACGAGTTAACCATCCTGAATAAAAATTTTGGGTCCGGAGCCTATGGATGACTGCCGGTCCGTGAAATGCAACCGACGGTGATAGACATCACTGCCGGCTTTTATTACCAACCGGCAGTGATAATATATATCACTGTCGGTTTGTTAGAAAATCCGACAGTGATAGCTTTTTTTCTTACGAACCGACAGTGATGCATCTATCAGTGTCAGTTTTAAAATTCCGGTAGTGATAGGGTCGGCAGTGATAGCTTATTCTATAGTAGTGTTGCCAGCGGAACTGCTTATCCAGGATGCACTATGCACAACAATGTACTTCCGGACGAATATGCCAGGGTTGAAGTGCTCTGGTTTCTCCAAATCATCTCGATTATGAAGTTGAGATCCCTACTCCTGATGGTGAGATGGTCTTGGGCAACCTTGTAGGCTATTTCATTGCTTGGCAACGATGAGACATTGTGGTGTTAACCACCCCGTCGGGTGCACCTTCTGCTTCGCCTTGGCTGCAATTGGCTCAGGTAGAGGAACAAGCAGAATTAGGCCCCATGGGCGAAGCATGTGCGTAGTTGTCACCGACATATGAGCAGCAGATGAGGAACTCGTTCATGGATGTTTCAGTTGTCTATGAAGAATTCATGGAAGATATCATCGCAGGAAGGAGAGTACCAGAGTTTGAGGAAGCATTCAATAAAGAGGCACATCAGGACTAGACTCAACAAGGAACACAACAAGTGTTAGGGGGCAGAGCTCTGCCATCTCTGCCACCGCCACCCCCACCCCCACCGGAACTGCTTCCGCAGGGACGAACTGCTATGCCAGCACCGCCACCACCACCGCCACCGCCACCCCAACTGGCATAGCTTTCATAGGTACAAACTACTGTGCCAGCATCGCCACCGCCACCGCGCTCCCCACCGCCATCGTAGCCACAAACGGGTGCGCCCCCACCGCCACCGCAGGCAAAAATGGTTGCGTCCCCACCGCCCCCGCCACTGCAGCCACAAACAGCGACGCTGCCACCTCCACCGCCACCGTAGCTACAAATGGTTCCTAAGATAGTGAGAGAATTTGAGAAGGGTAGCAACCCACCAGATGCTGGCATATCTGCTATGTGGAGGTCTCTTGGCCAAAAGAACCCCTAGGACGCTTCTACAATCAAGGGCAAGGCGGTACCTTCGTCAGCTCGAAATGCCAAGGCCAACATGGCCAAGGAAGGATCAGGAACAATCTTTGGTGGCCAACACCGTTTGAGCCAAACCCTGGCGAGCATTGAATTCATTAAAGAGATGATGGAACAAGACAATCCCGAGTGCCCCTTTGAATACGTGCCCCAGGCAAGGAATTCCTACTTGATTTTGCCATAGTAGGCAACAAAAGATTGTTACACATGATGGTCTTTCAGATGTGGTATTTGGAAGCGATAGAACTCGGCTTAGGGTCAGTGCTGGTGAATTACCCTGCTAATGAGATATTCGCTACCGGTGTAGAATTTTCGAAATTGACCATATGTTTTGAGGACATTCAATTTTTATACCGACGGAAGAGACTCGAACTGGGTCAGATTACCTGTGGTGCATGTAAGTAGTGTTTTCTTAAACTCATCCTCAAATTTGGTTTTATGTTCTTGTGCTATCCTTTTAACCACACATTTGCCTTACTTCATGTAGGAAAGAGTGGATGGATTCAGCCAAGTTGAACTTGAGGAACACATACCTTGACCCAAATCTCATTTGCGAGGCACGTCACGCTAGACCTCTATTGTGGCAAAATGATCATCCTGCATTTAAGGGTGCCAAGGGCAAGGCGAGAGAGGCAATTCGGAAGGCTTCGTACAAGCAAGCAAGGAATGAAGCTGCATTACATATCGGGAAGGCGTTCCTAGCTCATCAAAGATTCCAATATATAAAAGCCCCGTACAATTTCGGGTAAGATCGACTACTATCTTTTTTCATGCTATTTGGTAGATGGTTTACATTGACACTATTATCTTTTTTTTACTAATGCAGCGATCACTTCATCTTAGCAAGCATCAATTTGAGAGTTGGCAGGATTTCCATCTTTGACTCTATGAGAAAAAGATAGAAAAACATACCAAAATTTCATCAGCGTGTTACAAACGTAAGTAATTATAGTTCATTACTTGTGACACTATTTTTCATCCGATTATCATTACAGTGAAAGTGATTATTTTGTTTCTTAAATAGCGTGTACAGATGGTATGTTAAAGAAGGTGGGATGCATGACCCAACGAAGAAGGAGAAGATGGATGTTTGTGTAAATCAATGGGTACGACAATTTTGTAACTCAAATAGCTTCTCATATTCCTTATATAGAACAATTATGTGTTTCACTTTATTATTTTTTTGCATGTCTTGAGGCAGCCTACCGGAAGCATGCTTTGTGGCTACTATGTATGTCAATGGATGACAGCCAACGGGACTTACCACAATAACCCTGAAGACGTAAGCTACTATATCGAACCATATCATATGCATATGTTCATTAATATGAATCTAGCTAATTTGTTCTCTTTTTTTGTGTAGCATGAAGTAACGAGGCCAAACGAAGTAATTGCCCAAAGTGATGTTCAACTTGTTTAAGAAGATTTCTGCAAGTTCATGGTACAGGTGGTTCTTAATCCGAAGGGCTTATTCTATGATCATGGCTCGGAGTATGCAACACATCCCAAGTTTGAGTCCCTTCGCTTAAAATGCATGTATCCCTTCTTTTCGTTCTTTGGGCAGGAGCACAATTAATGTGGACTTGTAATTTATAATGTACAAATACTTTGTTGATCATGTGTGTATAACTAGTGCACTACTGTCTATTTATGAAGTTAATTTGAATCATTTGCATTCGGGTATGAAATTTGGTGGGAAAATGCGATTTCAAATTTGGTGGGAAATTTTAAATTCAAAAATTTAAAACTAATTTTCAGATGCAGTTGATTACACCGTCCCTGAAAATACATTTTCAGAGGCGGTTGCATTGCCACAACCGCCACCCCTGGTAATGCATTTTTCAGGGGCGGTTCATGTATTGAAACCGTCCCTGAAAAGGCATTTTTAGAGGCGGTTTGCCTACTGCAACCGTCTCTGAAAATTAATTTTCAGAGGCGGTTCTCCTAATGGAATCGCCCCTGAAAATACCATTTTCAGAGGCGTAGATCCTAACGGAACCACCCTTAGAAATGCATTTTCAGGGGCGGTTAAAAGCCCGTTGCTAGAGACACCTCATCTTTACAATCGGTGGCATTGTAGCGATTGCACAAACCGCCCCTGAAAACCTATTTTACCTACCTCTAAAGATGTTTTCTGTAGTAGTGTATCCATACCCACTACTGAAACTCAAAATGTATTTTTGTAGTCCTAGTATAGAACAATTTACTTAAGACAACTCTAAAACGCTAGTGTATTCACTCCATCCTACTAAAATATAGCGCATTCTAGTCATTCCCTGACAAAATAAGAGAGAGGAAAATAGACGCATGTATCCCTCACTTAACTTTCTAATCTATTGAAATCCGATTTTATTCCCCATGATTTAATGGAGAACTCACAGTTTTCTCATATAAAAATATGGCAAGTACTACATCACGTATTTCTATTTAGTAGACATTATCCTTTTTGTTCCCCAAATCCCTTATATTTTAAGGTAAATTTCAAATGATAGAATACACTATATTACATGATGGATGGAGTACTTATTTGTAACTGAATGAATTCAAAATTGTCTTTGTTTCTAAAAATGTTTAAGAAAACGGGAATATATGTGTGCTTTCTACCTTGCACTTTCATGCTTAATTGATCTTGCCATATTTGAAGACATGAAATATTTGATGTTTAATTGTCTGCTTGTTGACTTGTTCCGATCCAATGATGTAACCTAAGGTAACATGGTTTTAGCTATAAAAATGATCAAAGGAACAGTTTCATTTACCACGTGTCAACAAACGACGTTGGAGCTGTCCAATGCACCACCCTCAGATCTTATATCTGCCCGGCCACGGTCGTGGTCGTTCTCACATGGACTACGATACTGATGCGTATGAGTAGGACAGGGGTTCGGTGGTTTTCTCGACCTATATGAGAAAGTCTTCTTCTCAATGCAATATCCGGGAGTTATCTTACCCCCGCAGGTCAAGGTTTTTTATTCTTCTCTGTCCTACGCGAGCGCCCAGGGCAATTTCCTTCTTCGTCCGATCTTGCACCGCAATGCATGCCGGGAAGTGACTCAGCCTTGCGCATTCCTAATATAACCTACTCCTATATATGTGAGCTCTAGTGCTTGGTGCTAAGCACTCTCTCTTCTCATCGGTCTCTCTCATTGACGGACGCGGTCTATGCATAGCAACAGATAAGCAGCAAAAGCTCTCCCTCTCTCTCTCTCTCTCTATATATATATATATCGTTCGATGCCTTTAATCATGCATTCATGCATGCATGCATGCTCAACGTACAGGACCAGGATGGATCGTGTGATGGCCGACAACATCTATCGTTGTCAACTCGACCTTGCTCTTCTCAATGGATACCACGACTTCCTGTAGAAAATTCTCGTTACCACACCACACCACAGGCCATGGCCATGTGTCGTACTAAGCAATGCAAACCGGTGTGAGAAATTGATTCACGGGCCGCATATCCGCATATGCATGGCATGCATGATGCATGGGCTCTTTATTGTATTAATTATTGAGGTTGACTTGGAAAGCAAACTAATCGTGGAGTCAACTGCTAATTTTTAAATCTCAGCAACTGCTGGAGTACTAATACTACCAGATATATGAATAGCTTTTATAATGACGAAATTGCTTTATTAACATAACTATCTTTTTATAAATTAATTTAGTTCAGCGCATAGTTTGATATATGGCTATATATCTATTTTCATGACGGAATTAGTACATTATAATAGCACGCATGTATATATAATAATAATGTACTAATAACTTCATCTATATATCGGGCGAGCAGGAGCACTAGTACTACCTGTGTCCCGAAAAGAATACAATTCTAGGTGTATTTTTTTTTTAAAGTATCTAAAGTTTAATCAAGGTAAACATACTAATATTTTTGACAACAAATAAGTATATATCATAAAAATATATCTCATTATAAATTCAATGATACTTATTTGATAACTATTTATATTTTTTAGATTTAATTAGTCAAACTTAAGATACTTTAATTTAATATTATGCTAGAATTGCATTTTTTCGAGGAAGGGAATACCTGGCTAGGAGTAAATAAATTGCTTGTCCTAGTCTCCGTACTCCTTATGTCTTGAAATAAATGCAACTCTGAGTGCATTCTCGTTTAAAGTGTTCAAAGTTTGACCAAATATGTAGATAGAAATATTGATGTTTTTGAAATGAACAATAAATATATTGTGAAAGTATATCTCATGGCAAATGTAATAATACTTATTTCATGTCATAGCTATTTTATATTGTTTTATTTATAATTTATCAAACTTTACATACTAAAATATGACACACCGTGAGTACGTACTACTGCTGTGCTTTGCAGAGCACGGATATTGATTGATCCACTCGGTTCATATATCATATGGACCGCGTCCCATGCGTCGTATTCGCGAGACGAGACCGCGTCTGGGTTGCCTTGACTCCTAGTCAACCCCGGCAGGCCCACACGTCTGGGTTTATTTATTGGCCTTTTTCCATAGTTTGGCATGCATGCAGAACCAAATAAGCAAAACGTCCCTACCTTTTTCTCGACCACCATCACATAATTAAACTCGTCCTAAGTACATCCAAGACTAAGCAGCCGGATACATAGATCTCAAATAAAGTCACCATAGTGTCTTGTTATTGACATTGACACACACGTCATTGTCTGCTACTGAAATCACAATACAAATAAATCCTAAAACAAATTCAAAAAAATTAGCAGCATTCACTTTAAATCAAGAAGTTAAAATAGATAGACCATATTCCACCATAAGTAATCTAACCAATAATTAATTAAGCTACACTCATTTCGTCAAATGGTCCTACTTAATAATTAATCAATCACTGAGCATGGACAAATTAGTTTTTTTGGCATAATGAAAGCCATACTATAGTATTATTAGTTGAAGATAAAAGAAACTCACTACGGGACTCAGTGAATTTGCCGAGTGCCAGGGGCACTCGGCAAAGCCCAATTTGCACTCGGCAAAGGCTTTGCCGAGTGTTGCACTCGGCAAAGAGCACTCGGCAAAAAAAGAGTCGGCAAAGACGTCTTTGCCGAGTGTCTTTTATCGGGCACTCGGCAAAGCCTTTGCCGAGTGCCGACACTCGGCAAAGTTGGAACCGAAAAAAAACCCGAAAAAAATGGGAATTTTTACCCAAAAAAAATGGAAATTTTTTTTTAATTGGTGGAGGCCCCCACCGGTCAGCGCCCATCCATCTCCGGCTTTTTTCGCGTAAATTTCACGGCTACGCGGCCGACGGGATTCGAACCCAAGACCTCTCGCTGCGCACAAACCTCCTCTACCACTACACCACACTGTCACTTGTGTCTAGAATCCGTTTTAGTTCCCAATATATTATACTAAACCGAGTGTAAATTGCTTATTTGAGGCCCTAACTGAATTCAAATCAAAAAGTGGTCAACTACAAAGTTTCATAAATTTTTGAGATCTACAATTTTCATTTAGTAAGTTTTTCCATCCGAGGTCGTTTGAAAAATTTGAATTTTAAATTTGAGAGATTCAAACGTAGTTTTGCATGATAAGATGATTTCAAATCAAAAAGTTGTCAACTACATAGTTTCATAACTTTTGGAGATCTACAATTTTCATTTAGGAAGTTTTTTCATCCGAGGTCGTTTGAAAAATTCAAATTTTCAAATTTTCAAATTCAAACGTCATTTTTGCATGAAAAATGATTTCAAATCAAAATGTTGCCAACTACAAAATTTCATAACTTCTCAAGATCTACAAAGTTTATTTTGGTCATTTGTTCATCCGACATAGTGGTAGTAACATTGTTCACAAATCATATATATCACTCTTCTATTTTCATGAAATTAATATGAGAGATGTATATTTTATGAACAACGTTATTGTCGCTTTGTCAAATAAAGAAATGACCAAAATAAACTTTGTAGATCTTGAGAAGTTATACAACTTTGTAGTTGAAAAGTTTTTCATTTGAATTCATTTAGGGCCTCAAAAATTGATTCGAAAAACTGATTTGCCGAGGGCAAAAAAAAATACACACGGCAAAATACCTCTTTGCCGAGTGCCAAAACATAGGCACTCGGCAAAATACGGCTTTGCCGAGTGCTAGAAAAAAAGCACTCGGCAAACTGAGAGTAAATTGCTTGTTTGAGGCCCTAAATGAATTCAAATCAAAAAGTGGTCAACTACAAAGTTTCATAACTTTTTGAGATCTACAATTTTCATTTAGTAAGTTTTTCCATCCGAGGTCGTTTGAAAAATTTGAATTTTAAATTTGAGAGATTCAAACATAGTTTTGCATGATAAGATGATTTCAAATCAAAAAGTTGTCAACTACATAGTTTCATAACTTTTGGAGATCTACAATTTTCATTTAGGAAGTTTTTTCATCCGAGGTCGTTTGAAAAATTCAAATTTTAAAATTTTCAAATTCAAACGTCGTTTTTGCATGACAAGATGATTTCAAATCAAAATGTTGCCAACTACAAAATTTCACAACTTATCAAGATCTACAAAGTTTATTTTGGTCATTTGTTCATCCGACATAGTGGTAGTAACATTGTTCACAAATCTTATATATGTATCTTCTACTTTCATGAAACTAATATGAGAGATATGAGAGATGTAGATTTTATGAACAATGTTATTGTCGCTTTGTCAAATGAAGAAATGACCAAAATAAACTTTGTAGATCTTGAGAAGTTATACAACTTTGTAGTTGAAAAGTTTTTCATTTGAATTCATTTAGGGCCTCAAAAATTGCTTCGAAAAAATGATTTGCCGAGGGCAAAAAAAAATGCACACGGCAAAAAGCTTCTTTGCCGAGTGCCAAAACAAAGGCACTCGGCAAAATACATCTTTGCCGAGTGCCAGAAAAAAACACTCGGCAAAAACGTATTTTGCCGTGTGTTTTTGTTTGCCGAGTGTATTTTATTTGGCACTCGGCAAACACGGTCTTTGCCGAGTGCCCGATAAAATACACTCGGCAAAGCCTCGGCACTCGGCAAATCGCCGGTTTCCGGTAGTGACTCCACGTTAACTCTCACGAGAAAAAAAAAGATAAACCTCAAAAAATCCTCACAATAGTAAAAAGGCATATGCCTTTTAATTTGGTAGAGTTTGATATCATCTCGTCAACAATAACTAGATCTTTTCAAACAAAAACTAATATTTCAATAATAGCGCTTGCTGAACTAAATTTTCATAAACTAGCTTTTTTCATCAAGCCTAGAGGCATGACAATGAAAAATGAATACGGATATGCTATATGTATTAGTGTGACTAAATAGACACGTTGGCATCGTCACAAATACTTTCCACATATGTTGATGGTGTCACCACGAACACTTCGTCTTGAACTACATACTATGGTGAGTCAGACTATTTTCGATGGTGTGACATTTTTTTCTTGTTGATTCAAAACGAAGGATCATGGGACCTCCAAAAATCTTCAAATTTTTTACATTGATACTAAAATCAAGGACGGCCCATTTTGTTTCGATTTGGTATCATAGATTTTATAGTTTTGAAACTAAAATTATTTCTATTTTTTTATCCAGCATGAAGGACCTAGGGACATCCAAAAATCCTATATTTTCTCAATTAGATGCTAAAAATCAACTACGTCCTCATTTTGCTTAGATCTTGTGTCATAGATTTTGTAGTTCGAAGCTAAAATTCATTTTGGAATGCTATATTTGAGTTTTCAGTTAAACTATTTTGGCCTAAAATGGTTTTAAAAATTCTAAAACAAACCATCCAAATTCTTGGTCTGAAATTTAGTATTTTGTCATATAATTTCCCAACATATGTGCTCAAGTAAAATCCAAAATTCCTTACCAAAGCACATGCTCAAATTAGATTTTAATCTAAAATCAAATTTGGCATTCACAACATGCTCCAGCTTTTTGATGTGGGATTCATCTACCCATTTCTCGGCTTTGTTCGTTTTGCCCCCAAACCAAGGGTGTCAGGAGGGATTGAGGGAGATTGAATCCCCTACGGAAGACGTCCGCCTCTGTTAATGGTCCATTACCGGAGGCGGTTGCCTAACGACACCCGCCTATGTTCGTTATTGATTTACAGAGACGGACGCCTCAAAGAATCCACCTCCGTTAAACTTTAGCGGAGGCGACGCTTCACAGTGGGGGAAGCCGACCATTAACGGCGACGGAAGCCTAATGTGCCCTCCTCCGTTAATGCTTGGGCACTGTCTCGCGAAATCTTTTTGTAGTAGTGTACTGGCGGTAAATATTGCCTCTAATCAAATGGTGCTTGGGCTGTGCATGGAGGTATTGCGTGTTGCGAATATCACATGTAACTAAGTTATCATCATCAAACATAATGGCCCATTATATTCTATTGCCTCTTGTATCTCTTTCTACCTCGGCGTGGTTCGATCTGGCGTCAGCGAAGGATTAATGAGAGTTTGTTTGTTGGTTCTTTTTTGTTCTATTCTGTGGCAAAGTTTGGATTCTTCAACGTAACACTCTGTTTTGGTGGTAAAGGATTGTAAGTCTGTGATGCATTGGCTGCCGGGGGCCTACGCGGCGGCTGGCGGGCGGGGGCGGCACGCGATGGCTAGCGCAAGAGGCTGAGCGAGAGTCACGATGGGGAAGAAGACAAAGAGAGAGAAAAAAAAAGAAAGGAAACATTTTCTTTGTGTAATCAGTGGCATGGTGGGTAATTTTAGTCAACTTTAGGAATCCATGAGTTTTCAAAACACCCCTTGAGGTGCTCCATGAAACCTATGGATGTGGCCTCATATCTGGATTTAACGGATGAGATGTGTTAGGATAAAAAAATCATGTCTTGAGCTGTTTTGTTGTATCTGGAGCACTTGGAGCTCTGGCAAACAGATCTTACACCAAGAAAAACTCTGTTTTCGTGTCTTCAGTTAATGTGTAGACGAAAACAATTTCGACTCCACCGTTTTTAGCTCAACTTTAATTTTATAAGCTGTTTTTGTGGGTGCACGTTTGAAGAGTTTTTTATTAAACCGCTATCAAGAAGACCTAAAAGCCGGCCGGGCATTATGGACTGTCTTGTCCGATGATGCCACCACTGTATTACCGTAACGGCCGGTCTTTTTTTTTTTTTTTTGTCGCGTACACTATCGTGGCCACCAATGGACCGTGAAACAGAAACAGTTTTATACAGTAGTAGTTAACTGGTGTATATAGGAACATATAATAATAAATAATACTCTCGTAGACCGTACGTCGTATACGTCGAGAATACGTACCCCGGATCCTAACCTTTGAACGCAAGACTGTCTGATACGTATTGTATATGTCCATCTGGCTGCGTACGTATACGTAGTGCTAGTACACTAGCTAGAGACCCAAGAATGCCGGCCGGCCGGCGAGAAGCAAATTGGAGTAGAGTCGTCGTTCTCAGTCCAGGTCCAGGTCAACGCGGAAACACGGCCATGGCTACATGTTGTAATTTTCTTCATCAATCTTCTCTCTGAATCGTACTTGTACGTGATGGAGAGCTACCTAAGCAAGCAACAGGTACCGAACTGCTGGCTCGACCGGCCGCTCTATAAATGCTGCTCTCGCCCAGCCGTGCTCGCTCCGTCTCCTCATCAGGAACTATTTAGTTAGCAACAATCCATCGATCGATCTTCAGCGTGCGAACGAACCACGACAGGAGCGACGATAATGGAAAGTGGTGGTAGGGGTGGCAGCAGTGATCCATTGATGGCGCCGGGGTTCCGGTTCTACCCGACGGAGGAGGAGCTGCTGACCTTCTACCTCCGGCACCGGCTCGCCGGCACCAGGCCCGTCGTGGAGCACCTGATCCCCGTCGTCGACATCTATGGCTACCACCCGTCGGAGCTCCGGGCGATGGCCGGCGCGGCGAACGTGTCCGACACGGAGCAGTGGTTCTTCTTCTGCCAGCGCAAGGAGCGGGAGCTCCACGGCGGCCGGCCCGCGCGCAACACGCCGTCGGGATACTGGAAGGCCACGGGGTCGCCGTCCTACGTCTACTCCTCCTCCTCCTCGCCCACGGCCATCCGCGTCATCGGGGAGAAGCGCACCATGGTCTTCTACCAGGGCCGCGCGCCCACCGGCAACAAGACCCGCTGGAAGATGAACGAATACAAGGCCGTCGCCGCCGCCGACGCCGACGATGCACCTGCACCTGCAGGGGCGCCCATCATGGTACGTCCGTGGTCCGTCCGTGCTTCCGTTCCGTCCTCGTGCATGCGATCTAGTACTACCACACTGTAGTTACTTGGACTATATGTATGTTTTGCATTTAATGATGTCGTACAGCAAGAATTAATGATGCAACTGCTAGTATTCAGTAGAATCTGCCATGTCTGCATGCAGCTGCGGAACGAGTTCAGCGTCTGCCGGGTCTACATCAGCACCGGCACGCTGATGAGGTCCTTCGACCGCCGGCCGCTCAACCCGCCGGGCAGCCTTGCCGTCGCCGCTCAACAAGCCTTCCACTGCGGCTACCAACAGCAACAGCTACAACGGCCACTACAACCACCAGCGGCGGCGGTTGCGGTGGCGAAGACGACGAGCCACCACCATCAGCAGATGCTTGCTGCGGTCGTTGTCAACGACGCCGCGGCCGACAACAACGGACGACGACATGCGGCGGCGGAGAACTCTCACGACAGCTCGTCGTCGGGGTCCCGAGGCGGTGGCGGGGTCGTGGACGGAGGGGAAGACGCCGCCACGGCCATCGACTGGGACTCGCTCATCCCTCCCGTGGATGATCTCGCCTTCAGCGGCGTCGATGACTTGACCCGTGTCATTTGGCCCCATAATTGACGGCAGTCGCATCTCCTGCCGTGTGCTTATTACAGTCAATTATTCCTGAGAATGTAAGATGATTAGTGCTTACCAGATTAGTGGCGTAGCTGACAAGGTATGTAGTAGAGCAGGTACGTGATAAGCTGCAAGGAAATGAGGTACAAGTTCACTAGCTAGCAGGTCTGTGCTGGTGCTATTTTACTATGCGTTGATTAGTCTAGTCTAGCAGCTTCCCAATCATATCAGGATGGATCCAATGGGTGTGATTTTTGTCTGTATTGATCACTTACCTGCGCTATAAGAAGAAGGGCGTTCGTTTGCTCGTATACGATCATAGATTATAAGTTGTCAAATTAGTCAGCAGTAAATAATCCACGATCATTTACGACGAAACGAATAGGTTGTAGACAAGAAAGCACACAGTAGTTAGCCTGTTTTTGGCATAGGTTAGAATCAGCAGGATCGAGCTACAATAATAGGATACATAATTATTAGAAAGTTTGTACTTACAAGTTACAAGTAATCAAGATTACTTTTTTTGTGCGCTCTTTTTTTCATTTTGAACGCAATGCCCATATTGTAATCTCTATTCGGTTATAAAAACTTATTAGTTATTGCTCTATATATTTTTCGATCAATATACATATAGTTTTTTTCTCGTCTAATTAAAATCACGTAATTCTCTTGCCGTCCTTTCGGAACAAGTATCTTTGATAAACGTTAATTAGTTTAAGTTACAGAGGCTCATATTGCAACATATGTCTCGTGGTATCATAAATCTAGATTTTGACTTCCAAATTTTCATTGAATTAGTTGCTACAACTTTTACATCCGCATGTTAATGTCTTGTCCTTATTACCTATTATTCAAACCCCTCATCTCTCCTTTGTATTTTATTAAAAAAGATTCATGTCCTAAACTGCATTTCTAGTTACTAATTACTATGATGGAATAAATAGTAGTTTAATCCTGCCTTGTGCCACTTAAGATCAGAAATGGAGCTTGAAGTAGGATCTAGGAGGGGCAAACGGTGCTAGTCGATCCGAATAGATGATTAATATTTAAGCTTAGCAATCCATGTTTATTCTAAACAACTTCCGAAAACCAAGGGTCATAGCCACTATTGGTATTCACTTTCTACACATCTCAAGAGGTGAGTTTACTCAATAAAGAACTATCGAGCTGTTTGGTTGTACCAATGAAAACGCAAACGTAAATGAAATTGAGCTGCGGACGTTACCAGCGGAAATAGATTTGAACTAGCTGGTGACCGATGTTGTTTACGTTTGCGTTACTATAGAAGGAACCGAACAGCTCGTATATGTGTAGTAGTTTTTTTTTTTATTTGAAAAAAAAAAAGTGATTATACCAATATATAGATATGCATATTGTTTCAGTCAAATACAATTTGGATGGATATTAATGTAATTTTAAATGGATTGTTGGTACAAGAGTTGTGAATGGAACATTATTCACTATTAGCAAAACATAAATCTCCTACATATTTATTGGCCATGCATGTGTGTATACTTGATCTGCATTATGGAACAACATGTATATTTACTTTAGGTTTTTTTTTACATTTATAGTAATAGAACTAGTAATTTAGAAACCTATATAGACATTATTAGAAAATAGCAAATATTGATAATTAAATGTAGATTTAAGTTGTACAATAGGTTATTGTTAATAATGGTATAAGCGACCTAAATTTAACAGCTCGTGTTGATTATCTATCATAATGCCAGAGTGAGGTAATTTAGATGTAATATTCCAGAGGTAATTTAGATATGAATTTAGAATATTATTTTATTTTATCTGTCACTTTAATTTAGGTGTAATATTAAAATTAAAAATTAATAAAACTAAGATGCTGAACCAACCGACGCTCAAAGAAAATAAAATTTCATATGTTTTATTTGAGAGGAAGAATTCATAAGTTATTAGGAATAGGAAAAAGTCCACATTACCTCCTTTAACTTTTACGAAAGTCTGTTTTTTCTCCCTGAACTCTAAAACCGGATAGACCACCTCCTTGAACTTTTAAAACCGTTTGTTTTACCTCCTTGACCGGTTATAAGCGGTTTGCAAAGGCGGTTTTATCCTTTTTATTTTTATTTATTTTGGTTGAATCTTTGAAAAATCATAGTAAATCACAGAAAAATCATAAAATAGAAAATTCAATTTTATTGGACTTCACTTGAGTAAATCTACACAGTAAACATATAATATGGAATGCTTTAGTATAAATTTTTTGTTGTACCTTTAGATTTATGCTTTTCTATAATTAATTTATAGTTGTAGTTTCTATGATCTAATTGTGGTGAAATTTTTATGGTGGGTTAATTATTGTATGATTGAACTATAGTAAAAAATTCATACTCATGGATCATGTATAGCTTAGTTATAGATTTATTTAGGTGTATGCTTGTTAAAAGGTATTTATAAATCTATAACTAAGTTTTTTTTGAAAAATCTATAACTAAGTTATAAGTGGTCCAATGAGTATGAAATTTTTAGTACAGTTCACGTGTACAGTAATTAGCTCACCATAAAAATTTTACCATAATTAGACCATAGAAACTGCAACTATAAATTAATTACAGAAAAATATAGATCTAAAGCTACAACAAAAAATTTGTACTAAAGCATACCATATTATATGTTCCGTGTGTAGATCTACTCATGTGTAGTCCAACAAAATTAGATTTTCCATTTTATAATTTTTCTGTGATTTACTATAATTTTTCAAAGATTCAGTCGAAAAAAAAGACAAAACCGCCTTTGAAAACAGCTTATAACCAGCCAGGGAGATAAAACGAATGATTTTAAGAGTACAGGGAGGTGGTTTACCCGGTTTCAGAGTTCATGGAGGAAAAGCAGATTTTCTCTAAAGTTGAGGGAGGTAACGTGGACTTTGGGGGAGTACGCGATTTTGGGCTCTTATTACAGTGTGATGGGCCGTTCAAGCTAACTCCTGCGGGCCGGTGGCTCGGCTACGCCTGATACAAACTGGAACCCACGTTCATGTCGGTACTGCTTCTGTACTAAGGCCCACCCAACCCCTCAATTGATCTGCCTGAGCAAGCTGTGACAGTTCTTGTTTAGAGGCGCAATAAAGAGGGCATTTTAAGTTTTTACCTCTCAGATACCCTCATTTAGTCCTTTCAAATTACTTTAATGTTTTACCGTCCGTCACTTCAAAAGTTTCCTCATTTAGTCCTTTCAAATTACTTTAATGTTTTACCGTCCGTCACTTCAAAAGTTTCCTCATTTAGTCCTTTCAAATTACTTTAATGTTTTACCGTCCGTCACTTCAAAAGTTTCCTCATTTAGTCCTTTCAAATTACTTTAATGTTTTACCGTCCGTCACTTCAAAAGTTTGCTCACCCAGTTACTACCTCCACCCAAAATTATGTGGATCAAACTTTCTTAAATTTAATTAACTTTGTAAAAATATTAGTAAAATTTATATTTTTAAATAAATTTATTATAAAAATATATTTAATGATTTATCTAATAATACTAAATATACACCATAAATTAATATTCTCTATATATTTTAGGTAAGGTTAAAAATGTCTGACTCCTCCGGAAGTAAGAAATGACACTCTTTATGTGTCGTATATGTGACGGAGGAGACACAACTGGTTAATGATTAGTGAAGAGGTTGATTAATCACAATTCACATGTGAAGTACAAGACGGTTGCAGTTGGGTAGTTAGTTTTTTTTTTCTAAAACAAACTGAGCTCATTGTATAAGAAAAGGATGAATTCAGATAGACTAGTACAATAAAGCAGCAGGGTCTTATAAGAAGATTGACCAACCATAGCCACCAAAACAACAATAAAGCTAACAGCTAAAGGCTAAACACGACGACACGGGCGAGTTAGACTAGAGTTGTCAATTTTAATATGAATTTTTCTTTGACTACCGAAATTTAGATGAAGCTACCGAAATTTTTGGAGACTAAACATGTTGTATGATTTTCTAGATCTAAACAAAATATTAGCATCATTTATAACTACACAATCAATTGAGCAGAAGAACATGCAACATATATATTAGTGTAATATGAAATGTCGAAGTTTTCTTCTGATCACCCGTAGATTACCAGAATTCGCAAAAGACTGACGAAGTTTTAAACCCGAGACTAGGCAACAGCTACTACTCCAAGCAACCGGCATGGGAGGTGGTGACTGAAATATTGGCTCTGAAGGAAGAAGTCCGAATCAAAACTGTGCTACTTCTCTGGAAGTGGTGCAGTGTGAGAAATAAAATTAAGGGTTAAGTCTAATTTACACCCTCCAACTTGCATCAAAGTCTGGATTTCAACCTCGAACTTCAAAATCGAACAATTTTGGCCCTCCAACTCTCGAAAAAGTTCAACTTTCAACCTGGACGGTTTTGCGGGTAAACAGTACCTTTTGATATTTTCGGGAGCGCCGAAATTTTATATTATTTTTTCGAGTATCTTAACGTCCTCAAATGAAAAAAACTCAAAACTACAAAGTTGTAGATCTCATCGAGGTCTACAATTTACATATAAAAATTATCTTCATCCGACATCGTATTGAAGGGTTTTCTATTTTTTTAAAATTTGAGTCTCATCACGCGATAAAATATGGTGCTGAAATATTATATTATTTTTTCGAGCATCTTACTGTCCTCAAATGAAAAAACTCAAAACTACAAAGTTGTAGATCTCATCGAAGTCTACAATTTACATATAAAAATTATCTTCATCCGACATCGTATTGAAGGGTTTTCTATTTTTTGAAATTTGAGTCTCATCACGCGTGAAACAATTTTGTCGCGTGATGAGACTCAAATTTCAAAAAATAGAAAACCCTTCAATACGATGTCGGATGAAGATAATTTTTATATGTAAATTGTAGATCTCGATGAGATCTACAACTTTGTAGGTTTTAGTTTTTTCATTTGAGGACAGTAAGATGCTCGAAAAAATAATATAAAATTTCAGCACCATATTTTATCGCGTGATGAGACTCAAATTTCAAAAAATAGAAAACCCTTCAATACGATGTCGGATGAATATAATTTTTATATGTAAATTGTAGACCTCGATGAGATCTACAACTTTGTAGTTTTGAGTTTTTTCATTTGAGGACGTTAAGATGCTCGAAAAAATAATATAAAATTTTGACGCTCCCCAAAATATCAAAAGTTACTGTTCACCCGCAAAACCGCCAGAAGGCTGAAAGTTAAACTTTTTCGAGAGTTGGAGGGCCAAAGTTGTCCGGTTTTGAAGTTCGAGGTTGAAACCGGACTTTGGTGCAAGTTGGAGGGTGTAAATTGGACTTTACCCTAAAATTAACAAAGGAGAGAAGGGCCAGACTGGGGAGGAAGTTGCTGCTGATGTGCTAAACCTGATGTGCGATCTGAAGAAGCCGGCCCAGGAGGTGACAGGGAGTGCTGGTTGGAAAGCTCCACCGCCTGGACAGCTCAAGATCAATTCGGATGGATCATTTATCCAGGAGACGATGCAAGGGAGCTGGGGCTTCATTGTCTGTGACCATGAGGGCGACGGGGTGCTTGCAGGAGCTGGTCACCTAGGATCAATCCCGGACGCGATGACAGCTGAGGCAGCAGCATGTGCTCAGGCATTGCAAGCGGCTGCAGATTATGGTATATCGCACGTACAAGTGGAGGTGGACTCAATAGCTCTTCAACAAGCTCTCCAATCATCCTCTATGGATCTTGCCACTTGTGGAATGTAGCTCAGTGACACTCGTTCTTTGCTTTGTGAGCATTTTGTATGCAGTAAAATTCTCTCTATTCCTAGAGCTTGTAATGGATTAGCACATAACTTAGCCAAGCTTGCTATGAGACTAGAACGCCAGTTGCTTACTTGCTTTTCGGTTATTTCAGGGGCACGAAAGGTGATTCCCTGAAGGGACGTCTGCCAGCTGAATGGACTATAGCAACACGGTCGTCCATTTTTTGAACAGACCATCATCATCGGCAGGTCTCAAGCTTCTTCAAGCTTGAGGTGCCAGGGTTGCTAGAGCTCAGCTCACTCATTTATACCCGTACAATGGAGATCATCGGACAGTTGATAACGATGCCTAGCTCAGACAAGCTGCATGGCAAGACAGCAGGTCTGCAGCCAAATATAGGCTGACCATTCAGAGAACACGTCGCCAAGGTTACACTGACTAATCACATCATTTCTTCGTAAATCCTAAGTCAGGTTGAAAGATCAACTGAAACCTGTTCTTCTTGTACTAGAAAATGAAATATATATATATTAGAGGCTCATGTATTACTCTTGGAAGAGACATTATATTAATACTGTCTTAATCTTGCTTGCTGGTAGTATAAAAATAAAAATCCTAAAGAAAGAATTGTTACATTATGCATGACCTCCGACTCCGATCGATGCTACATCATCGAGAAAGAAATACTGCTAGCTAGCACTCGTTTAATTTCTTCAGTTACATACTCCTTGCAGCAAAGAATACGTACTAAGAAAAAAAAACAGAAAACATTTCCTCGAAATCTGAAATCCTTCGGGTTGGGGCGATTCAGAACCAGAACCTGAAACCTGATCAAAATGCATTTGCATGCAAAGCCTTCTTCCTGCCTCTACTAGCTAGTAGATAGAGCAAATAAACCAATGGACTCAAAGAAGAGATCCCCAAGCTATTTAGTAGTTCGCCGCCGAGAAGAAAAACCAATGGAGTCACCACCACCATGACCACCTCACCAATGCCGTGCATGCTCTGCTGGCCGCCTGCCTACCACTGCTCGCCACCGGGGCGGGCTGCGCCGTGCATGTGCTTGAGCTTGGTGAGCTCCTTCCTCCGCTTCCTGGCCTCCGCCGCCGTGGCCGCCTTGTCCCTGTCGCTCTGCGCTCCCAGTCCCCCGCCGCCGCCGCTGGGCCCCGCGGGGAAGATGCTGGCGGGCGCGCTCCGCTTGTCGACGACGTCGAGCCCGAGCGTGAGCGAGCAGGGGTCGTCGTCCGTGTCCTCCTCGGCCGTCGCGCCGCCACCGGCGGGGCTGCCCCCGCTGCCCGTGGGCTCGGCCGCTGCAACGGCGCCGCGCGGGTCCTGGAACACCGCCGGCGGCTGTGTCTGCTGCTGCGCGTACGCGGGGGCGGACGCGGACGGTGACCCGCGCGGGTCCGCCGCAACGACCGGGTAGTACCACGAGCAGGGCTGCAGACACAGCGGCGGCGGGCCCGGCGAGCTGCCGCCGTGGTGGTGGTGCTCGTACCCGGCGGCGGCTGCGCCCGGCGGCCAGGAGCCCCAGACGTACGGCACCGGCACCGGCGCCGGCGCCGGCTCCGCCGCGGTGTACAGGAACCCCGGCCGCGGCGGCGGGGACGCCGTGGACGCCGCCGCCAGGGATTCCGCCTGCTGCTGCGCCGGCATCGCCGCGGTCACCGCGGCTGCCGCCTTCTTGGCCGTCCTCGTCGCCACCTGCGCGCAGAGAATTCAATGAGCACACGTCCGTCGCAGTGTGACGCCAAGACCAGTAGTAACTCCGCGGAGAAGACGACGGAGTCCGCCGACGTGGTCACGCACGCGCGACCGAACAATGAGACACCACCAGGAGCTCGGAATTTTAGTAGCAGCTGCTGAACCGAACCGACTGAAAGAAATGGGCAACGTGCGCCTAGGTTCAGACTGATCCCAATTCGCAATCCCAATCCCATCCCCCCATGCAGCCAGCGTCGGCATTGCACTTGCACCGAACAAGCCGGCCGTCATTATCCAAAGAAGAAATCTTTGGCGTCATTATCCAAAGAAGAAGGACGTCTCTGTCGGCGTGGCATGCGTACAAGAACACGACTAGCATCAGGAGCTACGGCCTGTTCGTCTGTTTCGTATCGTTGGTGGTTTGTTTAGCTGGTTCTGATGAACAGTTATTTGTGAGGAGGCTGGCCAGCCGGGGCCAGCGATCACGCTGTAGGTGTACGGCATGAGTAGTAGTACAAGTGGGCAGAAAAGTGCAGTGCAGGGTCATGCTCATGGTCATGCATGTGTGTCCTCGTTTGAGGGCAACAAGTGGAGGCTTGGAACGTCCTGGATTCCTGTCTGCCTAACAATGGCAACATCATTATTGGATAACACCCGTACTATAATCAGAGGTGATGCTACGTCATCTGTCTGAGTCCAGTAGTATAATTAACGAAAGGGAAAGAACGAAAGCGATGGGCGTTGACGTGCCTGTTCTTTGAGCTGCTTGTTGGCCTCCTTGAGCGACAGGTACTCCTGCATCACCATGTCCTTCTCCTGCACCAACAAGTGTGTCGTTGTCGTCGTCAGCTCACATCAGTAATAAACTCAAAAGAGGGCGAAGACGACGTCGTAGCAGACGTCAGTTGACGCCGGCGAGCCTAGTATGTCAGCCGGCATGAGTACGTACTTACCTTCTTCATGTTCTCGTTCTGCGACGAGAGGTCGGCCACCTTCCTGGCGAGCTCGTCCCGGATGGCCTGGCGGCGGAGGATGGTCTGGCGGGCGGACTCCCGGTTGGCCAGCACGCGCCGCAGCCGCCTCGCCTCCTTCTCGGCCTGCCACGTCACGCACGCTGGTGAAGACGGGTCACGGAATCGCGAGCGCGGAGCACGAGTAGGTTACCTCGGTGAGCGCGTGCCGGGGCCGTGGCCCGTAGCCGGTCGCCGGTGCCGCCGCCGTGGCGGGCTGCTGCTGCTGCTGGTATGGCTGGTGGTGCGCCGGGTGGCCGCCGGCGCTGGAGCTGCTGGAGCACGGGGACGCCTGGATGCCCACCTTCCCCAGCTCCAGGCTCAGCCGCGTGCTCGCCAGCTCCTCCTCGTCCTCCTAGTCGGTCGATCATGGAGAATTAATTGTTACTCCGATTAGAGCAAGCAAAGCGCAGCGACGGCGGTTGTAATAAATCATTCACCTGATGAGTAGTAGTAGGAGGGGGAGCAGGCGCGTGCCGCACCGGCGGCTGCTGCTCGCCGGCCCGTCCGACCCCGGCCATGTCGGCGAGCGCCATGGCGGCATCGAGCTCGACGTCGACTGCGACGCCCCGGCGGCATTGCCGCTGCCCGTCGCTATCGTCAGACATGGCGCGCGAGCAGGGGTGGTGGGTGGAGCCGGACGGAGCGACCTGCTAGATGCCGGAGCCTCGCATGGATGGATCACGGGGAGAAACAGATAGAGGTGCGGTGGCGGTGCGGGAGAAGAGACGAAGAGGGTTCGACTTCGTCTT
The DNA here is from genome assembly GCF_019320115.1 of Miscanthus floridulus. Classification (NCBI taxonomy): domain Eukaryota; kingdom Viridiplantae; phylum Streptophyta; class Magnoliopsida; order Poales; family Poaceae; genus Miscanthus; species Miscanthus floridulus. Next base: position 17,362,645 of record NC_089589.1, on the reverse strand, counting down.
CGAGTTCTTCGACGGCGGCGGGGCGGTGCCAAAGCGAAAGCGAGTAGGAAGGAGTAGGCCCCCGGCCGGATTATAAATATCTCGCTCGCCGCCTCGCGGGCAGGCGGCCACCCGCAGAGCGCCCGGTGGAGCCCCGTCTCGCCCGTCCCCGGCCGCCACGTGTCGGAACGGCTCGCGCCGCCCGGGCTCAGCTCCACGCAGCAGGCGCTCGGTGGACACGCGGAGGCCGGGCGACCCGCGACCAGCATGCAGACTGCCGAGAGCGGGCGGGCTCGTGGCCCGAGGCGGCGGGACATTTGGGCCCGCGTGTCAGCGGCGGGCGGGCGGGCGGGACCGCGTCGGCTCCGCTCGCTGGACCCGACCGAGGTCCGTCCGGGCCCGAGCCGGGCAGTGGGGACGCCTAGTCAGTGAGTCACAGTGTCGGGACGAAGGCGGTGTGGGCCATCGTGGGCGCTTTGGTTGGTTGGATGGACGGACTTTGGAGAGGCGGAGGAGTCGGCGGCGGCGGCGGCCCGCATGTCAGCCCGCGCGACGTGCCGCCCCCGCGCCACAGCCGGGTGGCCGCCGCCACGCCGGAAGCGTCTGGAACGCTGGATGGCGCGCACACACACCCAATCAGGCTCGGCGATGTGCTGCTGGGTCCGCTGCAGCAGCAGGCAGCAGGGTGATCTCTGTCTGATTAGACCAAACCTGATGGAGTGATGGGGGGAGGGAGAAGCGTGTGTTGACCGCTGATCGCCGAGCTTGTCCGCGTGCTCTCGCTGCTCGTGCCCAGGGTGCTCGACCAACCGCTGTCCATCTTGCCAAGCTCAGGCAGGCGGCCACTAGCGGGGATGCCGAGGCGGGCAACAACAGACAGTCCGTTCGTTTGGACGTGGCTCGTCGTAAATGATTGTAAATTTTCAGTCGAAATAATATTTTTATTTCACACAAACCAACCAGTAGTACTTCTTTACGAACCAGCAACAATACGAACCAGCCAATCGAACAAGCTACGACTCAATTGCCTGTCGTCTCTCTACTGTACTGTACCGCTGGATCCATGGGAGACCCAGCTCACGAGCCGAGTTGCGGTTGGACCGAGACTACCGTAGCTGTAGCGCTGAAGTGGGCTGGCCTGAATTCGGGGTACGTACTGTAGCTGTGGAAAACAAGTCAAATACCATAACGTGAATTTTGAATTTGCCGAACCTGCTTAACTAGCCAGGCTAAGAATACGTAGTAACATTCGGTTAACTATTTTACGCGAAACGAAAACGAAAATGTAAGCGGGTTGCTCTGTATGTGAGGCCCACCCCTCGGGCCTGGGGTGTTACAATCTAGCATTTCTTTTTCAGGGACTATGCGGTGGTCGACCAACCGGCAAGCACCTGCTCCTACTACCGCAGGATCTAGTAAAAAAATGGTTAGCGATAGGTTGTACTTCCTCTATCAACAAGAAAGAATGTAAAGTGATTAATGTTTCACCAAATTTTTAGTGAATAATATTTACATTTATAACTTCAAGTCTACTTAATATGAAAATAACTTTCATAATGCTGTTTCTTTACTATCATAAATAATGATAACTTTATTTGTAACGTAACTTAAGATACTAAAATATGACACTGTATTAGAATTGTATTATTTCTTGAATGGAGGGAGTACCAAGTCAATATTTTACTTCTCTACACAAATTTTAAACCTCATGAAAATATTTATTTTGAGACAGTTGGAGTAAGTAATAATTTATATTTATTTCTATAGTCAAATAATTTATATTTATATTTAGAAACATTTAAATTTATTTGATTTATTAGGAAAAAACGAGAATTGTGGGTTTTTTCAAGACGAAGAGCGTATTAAAACGAAGCAGGAAGAGACTAGGTTTTTCTAGTGTAGTTTCTTTGGGTTTCATGTTTTATTTATCTAATACATGGGATGATGGGATGCACCATGGTTTATCTTTAATATATATACTTATACTATCTTGTCTATTGTTTAACTTACGCCCTCCGTCCTACTCCGTGTGAAAAATAAGGACTTCATAAGTTTACTCAAAGCCAAACCGTTATAGATTTCAGATTTCATCGAAATGTATGGATATTGGTATTTATAATATTCTTTTTGTTCAGAATTACAAAATGTTTTGGTATTTTGTTTTTACTACATATATTTAGACATAGTGTACATCTAAGCGCGTATAGTAAACATTAAGTATATAGAAAAACTAAAATGTCTTATAATTTAAAATGAAGACAATATTGAGTATTATATTTTTTCATGCGCTATATTTCTATGGTAAGTGATTTTTTTTTGAGAAAATAAACACAGTAAATTTTAGTGGAATCAACTTATAACGCATTTTTTTTAACGGAGGGAGCACTTGCCACAGGGCAAGGTGCCAAGGCAGTGTTCAAAGCCAACTCGGGAAAGGTTATGCGTGCCATGCCTCCCGCGGCTAGGCACCCATGCGACCCACACACAGTGACAGCGTGCGGGTGGGAGGGAGAATGAGCTAGCACGGATAGGGCGCGGGCGAGGGCGAGGGTGAGGGTGAGGGCGAGGGCGAGGCAGGCAGTAGCTTCCTCGACTCCTCCTCAGTATATTTGGGAAGGAGCCGGAGCTGATCTTTTGTTGTAGAGGAGGAGACGGGAGCCCCAGGAGCTGCACCAAATACGCACTCCTTCCGTTCCATAAAAAATATTGTATTAGGTCATTTACGATACAGAAACTTTCCAGTAGTTTATATACGTCACAAGACACCATCGCTAAAAACTATCCACTCCAACGCTGTATTTTTCATTGAGATCTCAAACCAATCATTCTTCTCCAAGGAACCGCGGCTGCCATGCAAGATCCGCATCGGGCGCGCAAGATCCCAGCGGCAGCGGCCTTGCGAGCTCCATCCACGATGATGGTGGCGGCCACGCAACACATGAACTCCAAGCGGCAGCAGCCACGTGAGCTCCAAGCAGCGGCCGCCGCACGTGCGTGGTCTGCACCGGCGCCCACGTGCACAAGATCCCTAGCACAGTCTCGGATGGTTGCTCTCGCGGATGATGGGGTCGTCGGCAATGCAGTCCCGTGCGGGGTTAGCATCCCGCCTTCCCAGATGCCGCTTAGGCCTAGTTTGTTTTGGCCCGGAATGGCCCCGATCGCGGCCTGATCCGCCCGGATCGGCATGGCCCGGTTCAAAGCCAGGTTGGACCAGGAATAGCCGTTCGGTTTGATGCGGCCGGAATGAAAATAGTTCAATCCGGGCCTTTTTACCCCCCTCCTCGGCCTGGAATGGAGACGGACCCTCGGACGTCCGGATTCTATCCTGCCGAGTCGGAAGGCGACGGCGCGGCGCATCGCGTGGGTAGGCGACGGCGACCGCTTCCCATCCATCGCCCATGGCCCATGCTCTCCGATGCCTTCTCGTCGGTAACGCATCGCCCTCGTCTTCCTTGTCCTCTTCTCTCCCCAGCGCTAGGGTTCCTGCGCTCCGTCGCTTGATCCTCGCTAGATCCATCACTCGTCGCTCGTCGCCGGCGAAGCAGCACCGCATCCTTGGGGTTGGCCGCCGGGTGGACCAACGAGTAGGACTCCACCAGCACCGACGTCCGCAAGGACTGGCCGACATGCAGGCAGTCCCGAGGAAGGTTAGCTCGCGCCGGACGGCGATCAGCTAGTGTGGTGGCCGGTTGCTAAGATCGAATCCCTCCCTGCGCGTTGGGGAACAGTACTTCCATTTGATGGCTCTGAATCTCTGGTCTGTGATCTCACCTACTGCTACTGCTGTTCTTGACTGTACTGCACTGCGGCTGCTGCTGTATTCAGGCAGAAAATACACATGTTGATATACATTTGACAGTGAGTCGGGATGGCCAGTCTGTTTCCCACCATTTGCTAGCCATGGATAAGCACTTGTGTTGTGCGCATGTAAATTGCGGCCACAAGATTTGAAGCCAGATGAGTGCCTTTAGCAACACACTAAAAACTGAAAGTACTTACAGGAAAGTAGCAGTGCGTGGTTTACTAGTTCTATAGATGTTTGCACTTAAGATTTTGCCCAAACAAGATGGCAGATGGCAGAATCAATTTTTTTTTCAATAAAGGATGCATTACAACAACAACAACAACAACAAAGTATGTCCGTCCCAAACAAGTTGAGGTAGGCTAGAGTTGAAATCTACCAAGAGCCCCTAGTCACGGTTCAGGCACATCAATAGTTGTTTTTCAAGCACTCCTATTCAAACATAGATCTCTAGGTATATTACAAGCTTTCAAATCTCTTTTTATGGTCTCCCCCCATATCAATTTCGGTCTACCTCTACCTCTCCTCACAATAAAGGAAGCATTGCTACCGTTCACTGGTTGTGTGTGTTCTCCAATCAATAGAGGAACACATTTTAGTGAATTTGTTCTTTTTTTTAATGTTTATATAGATAAGCTTTCTGAGCACTCAGAAAAGATTGATGCTCTGCAATACTGACTTTAAAGTCATGATGTGCTGTTACTGAGCTGATCTATCTGTTCCATGAAATGGCATTGGCCCTGTCTAGATGTTCTGCAATCTGCATAGTGCATATGTAGCAGTGTTCAGCAGACCTTAACAATCTTACTAGTTAAGGCCTGTAGTGACAGAGTCAGTTTGCCTGATCATGTGTCTAAAAGAAGGGTAGTCACATCAGACCTTAACAATCTTTCTTTTTTTTGAACAATGGTGCATCTTTATTTGGTGGAACTTATATGTACTTTGTAAAATATTTTCATGTGTTGCTGCCACTCTGATGGTGTGACAGCAATAGTAGTACCCAGCTGCATGCCTGTGCACTTGTGTTAATTCATGAAGATGCTAGTCTCCTGTTTGATCCTTGAAATTCATTTTGTTTAAAACGTATAGATGTAGGACTTTTGTAAGTAATGATTTATGTTTTTTTTTGCTTAACAGATACCTTTTCTTGTTACCTGTAGATCCCTCCAGAACCATTTGGAGTTGGGGAAGGTGAACCTCCGCCTTCTTAGGATCTGGTACCAACTCCATAAGGTACACCCCAGAAGCTTCTATATGATTATAAATTTATATGCTTCTATATTTAGTTCTCTAGGCTTGGTCAGTCACATAACCTTAGGTACCATATTAGATAATTCCCCACAATAATGCAAAATACATTCTTGCATTTGCATTCTCAAATGAGATGCTGACTATAATATCGGAACGGCTATTAGAAGAACACAATGATCTTGGTGTCAGTTAAATAATATATGGTGGCAGTTAGAAGAACAAAATTAGTCGTTTTTTGTGACGATGCCCATGTTCCATAGAGAAATGTTCAGAAACCTGAAAGAAGAAATACTTCCTAGTTCTGTGCAACCCTTAGAGATGAGAACATTTTTGTAACACCTCGGGTGTTTAAAATACTAAAACCTGACATGTCATCATATGCATTGCAAAGCATTTGGCATTTGGTAAAAACTTTGAGATGCATACACTAAAACAAGTTTATATTCATGTGGTATGTGTTGAATTGTATTGTTTGACTTAAATTCAAAGTTTGTTTGGATTTTGAATTTTTCGAGAAAACCCCGCTTTTCAACATTTAAATTCTACCCTAAAAATCCATTTCAAAATCTAGACTGAATTAGGGGTTGGTTATAAAAGCAAAGTTGTAGAACTTTTGATTTTGAACAACTTTTGTTTTTGGAGATTTTTGAGTTGTTATGAAAATTTGAGAGTAATTTGTGAATTTTGGCGAATGACAATTTTGTAATTTCTGTGAACAGTGTTCACCGCCTAAACTACATTGCCGTCGGACCTTCTTCGGCGTTCCAGGCGCGTCGTGGCTGTCCTTGATGTCGCGCTGGTGCGGAAACGGCTCCGTCGTGGCTTCCTTGAGCTTCTGCGCCGCGCTATAAGTACCAAGACGCCGTAGTCGTCGTTTTTCTTCTTCCTTTGTTTTCACCACCGCCGTTGCCATCTCGGTAAAGGCCGTCCTAGTTCCGTCTTTTCCTTGTGAATCCAGCCAGCTAACATTGGTCACCGAAAATTGCCAAGAATCCGCTGTCCACGTCTTTCTTCCTCGCGGTCGGCAACTTTACCGCCGCGGGCGTGTCATCGTGGCCAGAGCCCTCCGGTGAGCCGTTGTCCGTAATCAGTGTACTTACGGCTTCGTCTCGATGCTGTAGTACTTAATCAGTTATTGTTTACTCATTTTGATCACTGCAGTCGCCGGTTCTCCCTCACCGACGATCTTTGCTCCGCCGTGATCACCGTAGTCGTCGTCACGCCTCTCCGTTGCTCCTCTGACCCTGCTCGTTGCTCAGTCATGTTCGGGGTGAGGTGCTGAACCCTTCTGCGCTTAGTGTTTAACCTCTATCATGCTTGTGTCACCAGTGTAGTGCGGTCGTGCCATCGTGCCGCCATGGTCATCGCTGTGCTCGGTCCAGTATGGAATTGGAGTGGTGTATCAGCCACCGTAGTGGTAAGATAGTTCACCGTAGTGGTCGGATAGTTCACCGTAGTGGTCGGATAGTTCACCGTAGTGGTCGGAGAGTTCACCGTAGTGGTCGGATAGTTCACCGTAGTGGTCGGAGAGTTCACCAAAGTAATCGGTGCTGGCGTGGTCACATCAGTTACGAATATGGTTTGGTTAGTTTGGTTTGTAACTGTACTGCGAAGGAAAATTGTATCCAATTTATTAATTTTTGCATCCATCATCGAGCATCATGTTTCATATTCCGCATCATGTTAAACATGGCAATGTTACTACGTGTAGTAAACGAAGGTGAACACGTGGTAGTTAATCAAGTTGCGGAGGAGGTTGATCTGTCTGTTGAGGTCGGATCGAATACTTGTGTGACGTCGCAGGAACCAGACTTTTCTGTCAACGAAGGCAAGCCCCGGATGCATACAACTCTACCTTGTGTTTTACAAATTAATTTCGCTTTTGCTTTCCGTTACTGCATTAAGTGATTAAGAGTTAAGTAAGAGCCTAATTGGTGCATTACCACCCTTGTTATTCCATATTTACCATATTACCAGTTTTGAACTCGTATATGCCTAGTTTTGCTTAGCTATGCGTAGAACGATGAAGTCGGGTGACTACCTACCACCTGCAAGTTTTAAATGGAACATTGGTTAATTATGATAGCATGTGATATGGGAATGTGGAGTAATAAATCTAGACCGGGCGGACTCGGTGTGTGTGAGCCACAAGACATGGAGGTCTTGTGAGCGGGATCTTTCCACCTGTGTCGATTAAGGCACGTCCGTTGTTGAATTGCATGAGGTGAGAATTTGTAGTACTAACCACATACTCCGGTAAGCCTGAACTTGGCGATTCTATTACGAGAATGGCTACTCGCGCACTGGGAGTGGAGAGATGGCGGGAATAGCGTGTACCCACGTGGCCATGAGCTGGAATGGTGGAGTACTGTATTCTCGGGTGGCGCGGACCCGTTCTTGTTTTAGAGGATCCGGGGGTAGGTTGGTATATGTAGGTCGGGGATCTGCATATGTCGTGTGGTCTGGAACTCCCAGCTGGGTTTATAATCGGTTCGAATCGTCGTTGCTCCTCGGTTATGGAGACTCAACTCACTGTTCATCATCGTAGTATTAATAACTAGAACTTGAGAATGGTTGATGAAGGTGTTGGATATGAAGTTTCATGATCTCATTACGGATCGTGTCATCTTTGTATATGATTTTATGAAGTTTAAATTGTTGAAATAAAGAATTTTGTCAAAGAGCTTTTACGCAAAATAACTTTGATTATTGCTAAAACCATACCTTGAATTCCTGAGCCTACATTCCTGAGTTCTATCAGTTTTATTTCGGTTAAGTCTTGTTGAGTACTTTTGTACTCAGGGTTCGTTGACCCTTGTTGCAGGTGAGCCTCATGAGCAGATCTGTTTTGGATCGTGCTGCATGACTATCATTCGTTCTGACGATAAGAAGTAAATGTGTGGCCCTTGGGCAGGGCAGTTTCATTGTGTGTTTTGTATTATATTATAATGCCACTCCACTATTTCATTTTGTAATAAACATCGAACCTAGTTGCGAGGTTTGAAACTACTGTTTTGTAAATTATGTTATTGTAAGACTTCCGCTGTTTTTACTCTGGTGTAGATATTTGAATAAATGTTGTAATACTGCAATGACTCTGTAACGTGATCCTGCTCGGAAATCGTGGATGATTCGGGGTTCCCCGAGGACACCCGATAGACTTCTTAAGTTACCAGGAACATATGCATTGTTGTCAAAGGTCGTTGGACAGTGACAAGTGTATGTGGGTCCTATAATTTAGGAGGTTCTGCCACAGAATGGTATCAGAGCGATCGTTACAAGGTTTTTGTTGTATTGTTTTACAAAAACTTCAAAATGATTTGGATGACTAAATTTAACTTGATAGTTTGGTCCAAATTGCTTCTGACTTATCTTATTTCTTTCTCACCATTCCTTATTTGATTAAAAGGGTCTTGTGTGGTGGAGTAGTAATCTTACTATGCCCTATATAAAAATAAATGTTGTTTATGTGCATTATAAACTTTGATGTTTCTGTTCGTAAGAACGATTCATGCATCATGAATAATTCACTCGTTACTTCCTTCACCTCTTAGTCTAGAGTTGAGTAGTGAGTCTGGTTTGAGGAATGTAATCCATCATAGCTGTTCTTTAGACTTTGGTCAAATGGTCTCACTTGGATTAAATTGGTTTCCTACAGTATGGCTCGTGCCAAGATGACGCCCCGTAAGTCCACTGGACCCAAAGGAGTTCCTCGTCACCAACTTGCCCCTAGAAACGATGGTGCTAGAAGTAGCAGTTCTAGGCCTGATCCCCAGGCGGAGATACAGAGAATTTCTATAGAATTAGCACAAGCTACTAGAGATAGGGCTTTGGATGCTATATAGGTAGGAGAATTACAGGATCAATTGAGACGTCTCACCACCGCACACAGGAACTGCGAAAGTATATTAGTTCGTACGGTGGAGGGACAAAATGAGGCTTGGCATAGGGAAAATGTAGCTAGAGCTAGAACTCATGAGCTAGAGTTCTATGTAGAAGATTTAGAAGAACATAATACCTATCTACATGAGGAAGTGCATAGGCTTAGCAATCTACTAAACCCGAATCATGAGCCTCAAGCTGATGCCATGGACCCAGGTGTCATCCTTGCCAATGAAAGTGAATCGGAAGAGGAAGAAGAAGATCCTGAAGAATTAGTAATGATCAATGAAAGTGATGATGAAGGCGGTAATAATTCCGGAATGGATACCAAGCCTGAAGTTTGAAGTAATCACAGAAAAGAGTAGAGTTGGATAATAGTTAATTATGGTTGAGCTATGTATCTTGTTTTGGTACTTATAGGGCCTGGTGTTTATAGTAGTAAACCCTATGTAATGTGTCTGGAGTAAGCTTTGTGCAATTCAATAAAGGCTTGTGAATAAAGTTGGTTTGTTATGAGCAGATGCGTCGTACGCGGGGATCACATATTCCTGGTACTTCACAAGATGATGATGATATCCCCAACCCGCCACCGATGCCAACTAATTTGGCTGATGCTATCGCTGCATTAGTCAATGTGACTGTGGAAAATTCTCGTTTGCTTCATGAGATGGCTCAAAGTAATCAGAATCAGATGCATGGAAACCGTGGCCGCAATCATAACAGGCATGAGGCTACCTATGTGGATTTCACGGATACAAAACCCTCGATGTTCACCAAGGCAGATGAACCACTAGAGGCTGATGACTGGCTTAGGACCATGGAGCAGAAATTTGATCTTATTCACTGCACAGAGTTTCAAAAACTGGTGTTTGTTGCCCAGCAACTTAGAGGTGCAGCTGGTGCTTGGTATGCAAATCTGATGGCCATGCAACCCGTAGGCGTTCCGTTAACTTGGACAGAATTTTGCACTGCTTTCAGAGCCCATTATATCCCAGAAGGAGTGATGGCTATGAAGCTGGATGAATTCCTTGCTTTGAGGCAAGGGGATCAAACAGTGATGCAGTATGTGGGAAGATTCAATCATCTATCGCAGTATGCATCTGAACATGTTAATACGGATGCCAAGAAAAAGAAATGGTTCATGAGAGGTCTGAATACCAAACTACAGACAATGATGATAGCCTGTACCAATATCACTTATCATGAGGCAGTAAATATTGCAATTGCTTCAGAGGCAAAGTATCGGCAGCATAAGGAGCTCAAGAAGAAAAAGAATGTGCCGTCTGGACCTTTTGGTGGAAACCAAAAGAGGCAGAGAGTGATTTATCATCCAGTAAACCATTATCGTCCTCCTTACCGTCCGCCACAGTCTCAAGCCGGGCAACAGTCAAATGTCCGTCCTGCTATAACCTATCCGAACTCACAGTCAACCAATGCTTCTGGTGGCAATGCTCCAACGTCACAGGGTCACAACTATCCGTGTTACAATTGTGGAAGGACTGGTCATTTCTCCAGGGAATGTCCATACCCTAGGCAGGCTAATCAAAATTATCAGAAGGCCCCTGCCAATCAACAACAAGGTCAGGCACCAAACAAGAACCCCAATCAGAATGCTCAGAAGGGCAAAGATGAGAGGAAGATAGGAAGGGTTTTCTATATTCAAGCCGGGGAAGTTCCTGAAGGAGAGCCAGTGATGATGGGTATGTTTCCTGTTGCCAATCACCCTGCAGTTATACTTTTTGATTCTGGCGCATCGCATTCATTCATCAATAGAACATTTGTTGTGAAGCATGAAATTTCAATTGGGGCAACAAAGGAAAGTTTCTTTATACAGTCGCCCGGGGGACGTCTGTGTACTAAGGAAATGGTATACCAGGTACCCGTAAACCTGGGTGGGCATATTTTTCCCACTACCATGATTATCCTTAAGGATCAGGATATAGATGTAATCTTGGGAATGAATTGGATGTATCAGCATAAGGCTATTATAGATGCTTTGAATAGGACTTTAAGAGTAAGTTTGCCTGATAGTAATTCTCAACTTTTCATCCAACTTCCAACCCTAAGAAGATCAGTGGGCAAGATTTGTGC